>NC_086100.1:187327145-187629645 GCF_963921235.1 Mobula hypostoma
AGACCACACCCACCAGGATGGACAAAGAACTAATGTGAAAATACAAAAGAAAAAAAAATAAGCAATAAGTATTGAGAACATGAGATGAAGAATCCTTGGAAGTGAGACCATGGATTATGGGAACAGTTCAAGTGATGGGGTGAGTGAAGTTTTCCCCTCTGGTTCTAATGTTTGAGGGATGATAACTGTTCCTGATGGCAGCAGTGAGAAAGGACCTGTGTGATGGGGATCCTTGAGAGCACGGCCTGGGTGGTGGGGTTCCAATTCATATGAATAAAAAAATTCATGTCAGAGATTACATGAAATCTTGTTACTTGAATTTCAAAAGTAAATCTGTTCCACATCTCCCTTTAGATTTGCTTTTAACACATCTCCCTTTAGATTTACTTTTAAGAGATGCCTAATACAACACCATCGAACTGAATCAACGGAACCGATGAAGAATAGTTTCCACGCTGTTTATTTGGCATGACGTACTTTTGAACTCCAGCTGTTTTCTGATTTATTTGTTCAAACCACTACAATATTTCTTGCATTTTAAGAAACTGAATTGCATTTGCCTGCTAAATTGGTATTCATCCTTCTAAGCGAATAACAGTGCAACATCAATGACACTCAGTGGCCACTTTATCAGGTACAACTGTACACCTGCTAGTTAATTAGCCAGTCATGTGGCAGCAACACAATGCATTAAAGCATGCAGGCATGGTCAAAAGCAGCAGTTGTTGTTCAGATCGAACATCGGGATGGGGAAGAAATCTGATCTCAATGACTTTGACTGTGGAATGATTGTTGGTGCTAGACGGGGTGTTTGAAAATCAGAAACTCCTGATCTTCTGGGATTTTCATACATATCAGTCTCTAGAGTTTATATAGAATGGTCTAAGAAACAAAAAAAAAAATCAGATGACTGGCAGGTCTGTGGGAAAAAATGCCTTGCTATTGAGAGAGATCACAGGAGAATAGCCGGACTGATTCGAGCTCATGGGAAGGCGGCAGTATCTCAAATAATGTGTTACAACAATGGTGTGAAGAAGAGCATCTCTGAACTCACAACACAGTGAACCTTGAAGTGGGTGGGCTACAGCTGCAGGAGACCATGAATATACTCTGTCCGCCAGAGAAAGCAGGATCTCCCAGTGGCCACACGTTTTAATTCCACATCCCATTCCCATTCTGACATGTCTATCCACGGCCTCCTCTACTGTAAAGATGAAGCCACACTCAGGTTGGAGGAACAACAACTTATATTCCGTCTGGGTAGCCTCCAACCTGATGGCATGAACATCGACTTCTCTAACTTCCGCTAATGCCCCACCTCCCCCTCGTACCCCATCTGTTATTTATTTTTATAAACACATTCTTTCTCTCACTCTCCTTTTTCTCCCTCTGTCCCTCTGACTATACCCCTTGCCCATCCTCTGGGTTCCCCCTCCCCCTTTTCCTTCTCTCTGGGCCTCCTGTCCCATGATCCTCTCATATCCCCTTTGCCAATCACCTGTCCAGCTCTTGGCTCCATCCCTACCCCTCCTGTCTTCTCCTATCATTTTGGATCTCCCCCTCCCCCTCCCACTTTCAAATCTCTTACTAACTCTTCCTTCAGTTAGTCCTGACGAAGGGTCTCGGCCTGAAACGTCGACTGTACTTCTTCCTAGAGATGCTGCCTGGCCTGCTGCGTTCACCAGCAACCTTGATGTGTGTTGCTTGAATTTTCAGCATCTGCAGAATTCCTGTTGTTAACATACACTAAGTGGTCACTTTATTAGGTACAGGAGGCATCTAAAAATGTGGCCATTGAGTGTTATTTGCATGTTTCAGTTAACAAAACATGGTTATTATTGAGAATTGAGGCAATTTATACCTTGGTGGGAGCAACTAAGAGCTGGAGCTTACAGTACATCTGGGAAAAGAAAAAGATCTATTCTAACTTAATTTATTGTCTTCTGCACTTCATCAAATTTGTTAGATTTTACTGCTCAAATAACCAAATCACAGACGTTTTGTTTTCCGGATGTGGAAAAGTTCTTTAGTGTAAAGATTAGATTAGATTAGATTCCACTTTATTATCATTGTGCTGAGTACAGATACAAAGCCAATGAAATGCAGTTAGCATCTAACCAGAAATGCAAAGAATAGTGTTATTTACAAAGTAACTGTGAATAAAAAGTAAGTGCTACAGCACACAAATATAAAACTACTGAGACAGTACAATATGGGTGCAATACTGTTTAGCGCTGTGATATGAGGTTCAGCAGGGTCACAGCCTCAGGGAAGAAGCTCTTCCTGTGCCTGCTGGTGTGGGAGCGGAGGCTCCTGTAGTGCCTACCGGATGGGAGGAGAGTAAAAACCCCATGGATAGGGTGAGATGCATCCTTGATAATGCTTTTCGCCCTGCCCAGACAGCGTATATGGTAGATGTTCTCAATCGTGGGCAATTGGGTACTGATAATCCGCTGGGCAGTTTTCACCACACGCTGGAGTAATTTGCGGTCCGATACAGAACAATTGCCATACCACACTAAGCTGCATTTGGTGAGTATGCTCTCAATGGTACAGCGGTAAAAGTCTGTCAGTATCCTGGGACAGAGGTGAGCTTTCTTGATGCTCCGCAGGAAATAAAGGTGCTGTTGTGCCTTTTTGATCAGGATGGAGGAGTTCAGGGACCAGGTGAGATCCTCGGAAATGTGGACACCAAGGAATTTGAAGCTTGATACACACTCCACTACAGCCCCGTTGATGTAGATGGGGACGTGAGTGTGGCTCCTAGCATGCCTGAAGTCCACAATGATCTCCTTGGTCTTCTGGGTGTTAAGGGCCAGGCCATGCAGAAGTCAACTCCTCCAAAATTTCAAAGAACAGTAATTAGAAGGGACTGGCAAAGTGAACTAACCTCAGCTAGAAAATGTTACATGGAAGCAAATGGAAATCAGAAACTATGTCATTAAATGGCAAAGAGAGAATAGAGAGAATTTTCAGACTCCTCTAAAATGCGCTGTTTGATATTAGATGGATGATACCAAAATTAACACTGCATTCTCTAACTGAGGCTGCTCACAACAGAAGCCTTGAAGAGGGAAAATGTAGAGATGATTTTATTCTTTTTCCTTAATATGAATTTGCATTTCACTTTAGACGGAAAAAAATATTGACCCACAATCAGGAGCATTCAGTTGAACTCAGGCTAACTAAAACATGGGGAAGAGTTTAAAGGTTAAGGATTAGCTGTCACATGTACATTGAACCATCAAAACATAATGAAATGCACCCTCTTGTATCAATAACCAACACAATCCAGAGATTGCACTGGGGTCAGCCCACAGGCATCACCTAGCTTCAGGCGCCAACATAGCATGCCTACAACTTACCAACCCTGTGTTTTGGGAATGTGGGAGGAAACAGGAGCACTCAAAACGAACCCACACAATCACAGGGAGAATGTACAACCTCCTGACAGACAGCGGCGGGAATTGAACCCCGATCAGTAATCACTGACACTGCAAAGCTATATTTCAGGGATGGTTAGCATAACAGGATTACAATACCGGCTACCCAGGTTCAATTCTGCCACAGTCTGTAAGGAGTTTGTACATTCTCCCCACGAACACGTATGTTTCCTCCAGGTTCTCTAGCTCCTCCCCACCACATTCCAAAGACGGTAGGGTTGCGAGGTTAATTGGTCTCGTGGGTGTAAGCGGGCAGCGATATTGATTCATTATGTCAATGGGAGTCTCAATGGCAAATGTCCTTCAACTCATCTAAACGTTATGCTATGCGTGTCATTCACAAAGTTAAACCAATCAACGCGACATATAACATGAATGGACAGATTCTTGAAACAGTCACCCACCACCCATATCTTGGTGTTGAAATTAGCAGTTAAGATCCTTAACTGGGCATCCCACATCAATCAGATTACAGGCAAAGCAAATAAAGTGCTGGGTAGCCCGAGAAGAAACCTCCACTCATGTAGTAAATCCGTCAAGGACATGACATTTAAGACACTTGTCCGTCCAAAGGTTGAGTATTGCGCGGCCACATGGGATCCCCATCAAGCTAACAATAAGAAATCCATCGAAAAAATCCAACGCCGTGCTGCTCGCTTTGTGTTAAACAATTACAACAGGAAACCCAGTGTCACCAACATGCTCCCTAACCTTCAATGGGAACCACCTGAAAACCGACGTATTAAACTATGGTTAATTTTAATTTTCAAAGAAGTTCACAACACCACTCCATCAAACATCCAAATTCGTCACAGGGTCAGTTCAACTCGACAGCAAACTGGACCTCACATATTGGAAACTCCTTCATTCAATAAGATTTGCTACCAGTATTCCCTCTACCCTCCCTCCACCCAAGATCAACAAGAGAGTGGAATCTTCTGCCGCCAGACCTGCGCAGTATTTCTGACATTAATATTTTTAAAGATAGACTCAATCAAATCGATTTAGGGGATCTAGTCAAAAAAGCTTATTTTACAATTTAACTCCCACGCCGTTCACACCGACTGCGCGTTATAACAGCCGTCCAGCAGTGCTTGCGCAGTACCAAGCAGAATTGGCGTGGGCTCGTTGGGCCTGAAGGATCCTGATGAAGGGTCAGCCAGCACAGTTGACTGATAGATGCTGCCTGACCTCCTGAGTTCCTCTGGCATTTAGTATGTGTTACCCTTGGGCTGGAAGGGCCTGTTCGAGTGCTGTATCTCTAAATAAATAAATAGCGATTGCACTAACCACTACACTACAAAGCATTTGGTCAAGATTACATTTATTTTGTATGTAAAACTTCATGGACAATTTATTTTTGTTCTTTAATAAAATGCTCTCATAACCTAATGGAAAGTATTTTTCAGAGAAAGGTCACAAGGCATATGGCTCTAGCAGTTACCTAACGATAAGACGATAATACATAGGAGCGGAATAAGGCAATTTGGCCCATTGAGTCTGCACTGCCATTCCATCTTGGCTGATTTATTTTCCCTCTCAACCCCACACTCCTGCCTGCTCCCTGTAACCTTTGATGCCCTTACTAATCAACCAATCAACCTCCCAATGACAGTCAACAGTGTTAACATTGCTGGGACTCCCACATCAACCAGGACCTTGACCATGGTGTCAGAATTATATTTACTTGCTGACTTGCCAAAGCTTTTTGGTGAACTGAAGATGGTAAACTATACCTCACTGTTCACCAATGCTTCAATAATCCTCCTTGCACCAGATGCAAATGGTCTGAAATATTTTAAATGTCAGATGGCTGGGTGGAGATATGTCTCTGCCAATGAAGGTGAAAGCCACTCCTTCCCTTCCCGAGCCTTTAGGTCAACCTTGGGCAATGTGCAGCACCTATTTAGCACCCCCCCCCCCCCAAACCAGTCAGTGTCATGTGAAGCCATGGCTGGTCGTATGAGCAACTGGTGCATATCACAAGTCCTGGTTATGCAACCACTGATGCCAGGCAGACAATCTCTGAAAAGTATTGATAATGGCTGGGGTTACCTGTCTTGTAAAGACACTGCCCAGAAGAAGGTAATGGCAAACACTTCTGTAGAAAAATTTGCCAAGAATGATCATGGTCAGAGAAAGACAATGATTGCCTATGTCATACCACGAGACACATAATGAAGATGACATATCACAATAAGGCACAAAATAATAAAAGCGGCTACCTTCTTGTAATGATTCACTTTGCTCGATGTTCACAAAATCAGACAGAGTGGAATTACAAGTAATTCACTCTTCAAGTGAATACGATTTTGCCACTTGTGCTATCATACTTTATATTAGCAGCTGGCTTTCTTCTTGTGATGCTACCAGAGAGAAGCATGAAAACTGCTTTAGGGAATCATTACAATAAACGCAAAAGCAATCTGGATCATATTCTATTGATCTTTTATGACAAAATACAGGTAAAACCCTCAGAGAGAAAGTATCAGAGAGATCTGGGGAGGTGGAGAAGGAAAGGGAAGACTTGGAGGAGGGAGAGGGAGCAGAAAGGAGAGGAAGTGGGACAAGGAACAAGCAGGAGGGGGAGACAAACAGAGAGAAAAGAGAGTGAGAGAGAACAGTTCACCAAAGGGCTTCTGGCTAAAATGTCAAAACATGACACTGAGTAATTTAACTGGAGCTCATGTTACATTGTGAAAGACAATATCCATTATTTAAAAACATCTGAGAAATTGTGTGAGTGTATCAGTTCAAGCATATGGCTGGAAAGTACTGGTATACGCCAAGACTCATGAACTCTCAAATGGCCGATGAGGACAGCATTCCAAGCCTTTGCACAACACGAAACAACAAGACTGAGACCAAACAACAAAAATGAGACCAAACATCAAAATTTGAATGAAATCTTTCCAATAATTGTGAAGCAGCATCATATTTTAATGTAGTCATGGGAAAAAACTGATCACAATACCATCTTGATTTGTTTTTAAACAGACTTTACTTCATTAAAACCACCTTCACATTTAACTGTAAAATTTTTTCAGTCAGAAGCCTGGCTCCATCTTCTCCCCTTCCCCCCTTAACTAAAACAATGGGTAAGAAATACTGCCAATCAGAAGCCAAAGGCATGCACGGGAATTCAGCAAAAGAACAAATTCCAGCTTATGTACTAGCAATATTAAAGTGATATTTGTGTAATGGAAAATCTTAAATAATGAAAACCCTGTGCAGAATAATGCATCCACTCCTATATATAGATAATAATTTTCTTTCCAAATAGTGTACACATGGAAGTACAGGAGATACAGCTGATGACCTGAATGTAGGGAAAAAACCACAAAGATATAAGGTACAATAATAAAAGTTGTCCATCACTTGTTGAGGTATGCACACATTTTAAAATCATGACTGCAAAATAATATGGTTTAAAAAAACTGTCGCTTTTTATGGATCCATCATTCAAATTAGTTTATTCCTACTTCCGTTTCTTTCTCATGAATAGGTCTCTCAGACTCTGAAGCTTCCCCTGTCATTCAATAAAAACATGCTCAATCTGACTACAACCTCAGTTGTACATTTCCCAAGTTCTGGCTGTACAAGTGTAAGGCACTTCTTCCCTCTGCTAGCCTGCAGGTCACCCATGGGCAAGGTGGAGTACGTTTAGCCCCCAAATCTCTGTAGAGTATTGATAATGGCAAAGACACTACCCAGAAGAAGGCAATGGCAAACCACTTCTGTAGAAAAATTTGCCAAAAATCATCATGGTCAAGACCATGATCACACGTCATACAATGATGATGATGAGTAACTTTGCTAAGCTGTTTCTAAAGCATCAACTTCCCTCCTGAAATAAGGAGAGCAATACTGTGCCAAGGTGTTATGTCATCAAAACTCTGCGTAACTGAACCATAACTTCCTTACTGTGTAGCCACAGTTTGATAGGGTGATGAAGAATGCATATGGCATGCTTGACTTCATTAGTTAAGGAACTCAGTTCAAGAGTTGTGAAGTTATGTTGCAGCTCTATAAAATTCCAGTGAATTGATTTCAGTTTGGGGAGCTATGAAATTGGAACTCCGAGGTCCCTCTGATCATCAACACTTTAAAGAGTCTTGCCCTCTAAAGGTGTCAAAGATTATGGAGAGAAGGCAGGAGAAAGGGATTGAAAGGGAAAATAAATTAGCCATGACTGAATGGTGACATAGACTTGAAGGGCCAAATGGCTTAATTCTGTTCCTGTGTCTTATGGAACAGAACAATGTACTATCTTTTACATTTGAACACTCAAAGTGCAACACTTCCCATTTGGCTGGGTTAAACTCCATCTGCTATTTCTTCACCCATATCTGCAACTGATCCTGCTATATCCTTTGCCAGTCTCCTACACTATGCTTACTACCAATCTTCCTATCATCTGCAAGCTTACTAACCATCCCATCTACATATTTATCCAGGTCATTTATATATATCTACAAACAGATGCCTAATGAACTAGTCATAGTTCTCAAGCCAGAAAAAGTCCTATCACCATTTCTTTGTCTTCTGGGGGCAAGCCAAATCTGAATCTGAACAGCCAACTTACCATGGATACCATACATCTTAATTTCCTCGATAAGCCTCTGTTTCAACGGGAACACAAGGAGACCACCACAAACAGTGCAAGAACTGCACAACATTTTAAAGAATACATCCACCCCAAACACCCCTTGTCCAGTTATGGCAGAGGTCTTGAAGCCCATGATCGTCTCATCAGCAATCCTAGAACTAAAAGAGCTCAATGTAGTTCATCCTCAATTCCAAGTCACTCCCAAAGATGATCATGTGGCCATATTCCATTCTTTCCTTTCTTTAACTTCAGTGTAAGGATCTACAGTATCCAACTTAAAACATTGGAGGTCAATTTTTCATGCTTATAATAAGCTGGCTCTGTGTTGCTGGCATCAGAAAGCAAGCATGATATCAAGTTATCAATACACATTTTATGCGAAGTGATAGGGAGAGAAGTTTATTGCTAGTTTTTAAAAATATTCTTAAACACATAATCCCATAAGACACAGGAGCCGAATTGGGACATTTGGCCCAAATCTGCTCTACCATTCCATCATGGCTGATTTATTATCCCACTCAATCCCATTCCCCTGCCTTTATCTGTAAATTTTGACATCTTTACCAATCAAGAACTAATCACCTCTGCGTTAAATATACCTAATAACTTGGCCTCCACAGCTGTCTTTAGCAACAAATTCCACAGATTTACGACCCTCTAGCTAAAGAAATAACTCATCTCTGTTCTAAACGGACATCCTTCAATTCTGATAATCCCTTCTTGATATTGTTCTATCTCCTAACTAACTTCCATAAACCCATTTTGATAGTAATTTTGCATTTTTTTAATGAAGGGGTATTTTTTAAAATAAAAGAATCTTCCATTAATGATGATTTATTGTAACAATAACTTTAATTACAGTGCTTTTGGGTACTGAAGAGCAGAGAAATATAGAAACTCTATGGAATAAGAGATGTTCCACAAATAATGGATGCTCTCTTGCTAACTGTTGCTTCATTGCTATTCATAATGTTGTTCCACAGAGTTGTTTGTGTCATATCAATACTAAGAATTTCTAAGAAGAGGTTTCCACTATCTTAACATCACAAAGCAATGGCAGGAGAGTTATAGCGCAAAAATACTCAACTGAACATTGTTTGTGAAAGAGACAAAGAACACAGAACAATGCAGTACAGTACAAGCCACCTGGCCCACAATGTTGCCCATCCCTTTAACTGACTCCAACATAAGACCATAAGAGTAGAATTAGGCCATTTGGCCCATTGAGTCAGCTCTGCAATTCAATCATGGCTAATCCTTTCTCCCCCTCCTCAGCCCCAGTCCCGGGCCTTCTCCCCGTAATCTTTAATGTCATGTCCAATCAACAACCTATCAAGCTCTGCCTCAAATACATCTGATGACCTGGCCTCCAAAGCTGCCTGTAGTAATAAATTCCACAAATTCACCACCCTCTGGCTAAAGAAATTTCTCCACTTCTCTGTTTCAAGTGGATGATCGGCTGTCATGAGGCTGTGCCTCAGAAACATAGAAAACATACAGCCCAATACAGGCCCTTCGGCCCACAAAGCTGTGACGAACATGTCTCTACCTTAGAACTACCTGGGCTTTACCCATAGCCCTCTATTTTTCTAAGCTCCATGTAGCCATCCAGGAGTCTCTTAAAAAACCCTATCGTTTCTGCCTCCACCTCTGCCGCCAGCAGCCCATTCTGTGCACTCACCACTCTGCGTAAAAAACCCCTGACATCTCCTCTGTACCTACTTCCAAGCACTTTAAAACTATGCCCTCTCATGCTAGCCATTTCAGCCCTGGGGAAAAGCTTCTGACTATCCACACAATCAATGCCTCTCATTATCTTGTACACCTCTATCAGGTCACCTCTCATCCTCCATCACTCCAAGGAGCAAAGACCAAGTTCACGCAACCTATTCTCATAAGGCATGCTCCCCAATCCAGGCATCGTCCTTGTAAACCTCCTCTGCACCCTTTCTATGGCTTCCATATCCTTCCTGTAGTGAAGCGACCAGAACTGAGCACAGTACTCCAAGTAGGGTCTGACCAGGGTCCCATATAGCTGCAACATTACCTCTCAGCTCTTAAACTCAATCCCATGATTGATGAAGGCCAATGCACTGCATGTCTTCTTAACCACAGAGTCAACCTGTTGAACAGCTTTCAGTGTCCTAAGGACTCGGACCCCAAGATCCCTCTGATCCTCCACACTACCAAGAGTCTTACCATTAATGATATATTCTGCCATCATATTTGATTTACCAGAATGAACCACCTCACACTTATCTGGGTTGGACTCCATCTGCCACTTCTCAGTCCAGTTTTGCATCCTATCAATGTCCTGCTGTAACCTCTGACAGCCCTCCACACTATCCACAACACTCCCAACCTTTGTGTCATCAGCAAATTTAATAACCCATCCCTCCACTTCTTCATCCAGGTCATTTATAAAAATCACAAAGAGTAGGGGTCCCAGAACAGATCCTTGAGGCACACCACTGGTCACTGGCCTCCATGCAGAATATGACCCGTCTACAAACACTCTTTGCCTTCTGTGGGCAAGCCAGTTCTGGATCCACAAAGCAATGTCCCCTTGGATCCCATGCCTCCTTACTTTCTCAATAAGCCTTGCATGGGGTACCTTATCAAATGCCTTGCTAAAATCCATAAGCTACATCTACGGCTCTACCTTCATCAATGTGCTTAGTCACATCCTCAAAAGATTCAATCAAGCTCGTAAAGCACGACCTGCCTTTGACAAAGTCATGCTGACTATTCCTAATCATATTATACCTCTCCAAATGTTCACAAATCCTGCCTCTCAGGATCTTATCCATCAACTTACCAACCACTGAAATAAGACTCACTGGCCTATAATTTCCTGGGCTATCCCTACTCCCTTTCTTGAATAAGGGAACAACATCCGCAATCCTCCAATCCTCCTGAACCTCTCCTGTCCTCATCGATGACGCAAAGATCATTGCCAGAGGCTCGGCAATCTGCTCCCTCACTTCGCACAGTAGCCTCGGGTACATTCCGTCTGATCCTGGTGACTTATCCAACTTGATGCTTTCGAAAAGCTCCAGCACATCCCCTTTCTTAATAGCTACATTCTCAAGCTTTTCAGTTTGCTGCAAGTCATCCCTACAATCGCCAAGATCCTTTTCTGTAGTGAATATTGAAGCAAAGTATTCATTAAGTACCTTCTTGTCCTAGTCTCCCCCACCGTGGGAAACATCCTTTCCATATCTATTCTCTCTAGGCCTTTCGACGCTTGAAAGATTTCAATGAGATCCTCCCTCATTCTTTTAAATTCCAGCGAGTACAGACCCAGAGCTATCAGATGTTCCTCATTTGCTAGCCCTTTCATTCCTGAATCATCCATATGAACCTCCTCTGAATCCTCTCCAATGGCAACTCATCTTTTCTCAAATGAGGAGCCCAGAACTGTTCAAAATACTCAAGGTGAGGCCTCACCAGTGCCCTATAAAGCCTCAGTATCACATCCCTGCACTAGTATTCTGGACCTCTTGAAATGAATGCTGACATTACATTTGTCTTCCTCACCACCACTCTACCTGCAAGTTAATCTTTAGGGTGTTCTGCACAAGGACTCTCAAGTCCCTTTGCATCTCAGATTTTTGGATTTTCTCCCCGTTTATAAAATAGTCTGCACATTTATTTCTTCTACCAAAGTGCATGACCATGCATTTTCCAACTTTGTATTTTATTTACCACTCTCTTGCCCATTCTCCTAATCTAAATTCTTTTGCAGCTTTCCTGATTCCTCAACACTACCTGCCCCTCCACCAATGTTCGTATCATCTGCAAACTTGGAAACAAAGCCATCTATTCCATCATCTAAATAATTGATATACAGCATAAAAGGAAGCGGTCCCAACACCGACACCTGTGGAACACCATAAGTCACTGGCAGCCAACCAGAAAAGGATCATAGTCATACTTTATTGATCCCGGGGGAAATTGGTTTTCGTTACAGTTGCACCATAAATAATAAATAGTAATAAAACCATAAATAGTTAAATAGTAATATGTAAATTACGCCAGGAAATAAGTCCAGGACCAGCCTATTGGCTCAGGGTGTCTGACCCTCCAAGGGAGGAGTTGTAAAGTTTGATGGCCACAGGCAGGAATGACTTCCTATGATGCTCTGTGTTGCATCTTGGTGGAATGAGTCTCTGGCTGAATGTACTCCTGTGCCCACCCAGTACACTATGTAGTGGATGGGAGACATTGACCAAGATGGCATGCAACTTGGACAGCATCCTCTTTTCAGACACCACTGTCAGAGAGTCCAGTTCCATCCCCACAACATCACTGGCCTTACGAATGAGTTTGTTGATTCTGTTGGTGTCTGCCACCCTCAGCCTGCTGCCCCAGCACACAACAGCAAACATGATAACACTGGCCACCACAAACTCGTAGAACATCCTCAGCATCGTCCGGCAGATGTTAAAGGACCTCAGTCTCCTCAGGAAATAGAGACGGCTCTGACTCTTCCTGTAGACAGCCTCAGTGTTCTTTGACCAGTCCAGTTTATTGTCAATTCGTATCCCCAGGTATTTGTAATCCTCCACCATGTCCACACTGACCCCGTGGATGGAAACAGGGGTCATCGGTACCTTAGCTCTCCTCAGGTCTACCACCAGCTCCTTAGTCTTTTTCACATTAAGCTGCAGATAATTCTGCTCACACCATGTGACAAAGTTTCCTATCGTAGCCCTGTACTCAGCTTCATCTCCCTTGCTGATTCATCCAACTATGGCAGAGTCATCCGAAAACTTCTGAAGATGACAAGACTCTGCGAGGTAGTTGAAGTCCGAGGTGTAAATGGTGAAGAGAACGGGAGACAAGACAGTCCCCTGTGGAGCCCCAGTGCTGCTGATCACTCTGTCGGACACACAGTGTTGCAAGCACACGTACTGTGGTCTGCAAGTCAGGATATCAAGAATCCATGACACCAGGGAAGCATCCACCTGCATCGCTGTCAGCTTCTCCCCCAGCAGAGCAGGGCGGATGGTGTTAAATGCACTGGAGAAGTCAAAAATCATGACCCTCACAGTGCTCGCTGGCTTGTCCAAGTGGGCATAGACACGGTTCAGCAGGTAGACGATGGCATCCTCAACTCCTAGTCGGGGCTGGTAGGCGAACTGGAGGGGATCTAAGTGTGGCCTGACCATAGGCCGGAGCAGCTCCAGAACAAGTCCCTTCAGGGTCTTCATGATGTGAGAGGTCAATGCCACCGGTCTGTAGTCATTGAGGCCGCTGGGGCACGGCGTCTTCGGCACAGGGACGAGGCAGGACATCTTCCACAGTACAGGAACCCTCCAGAGCCTCAGGCTCAGGTTGAATACATAGCGAAGTACTCCACATAGCTGAGGGGCACAGGCTTTGAGCACCCTGGTACTGGCACCATCCGGTCCTGCAGCCTTGCTTGGGTTGAGACGTTTCAGCTGTCTTCTCACCCGTTCAGCTGTGAAGCCCATCGTGGTGGTTTTGTGTGGGGAAGGGGTATAGTCATGAGAGCAGGGTGGGGGACCGTGAGGAGGGGTAGGAGGGGAGAGTGGAATATATGTTGGTTGGGGGCCGACAACAGATGGCTCATATGGGGGATGGGCAGGGGCCACAATGTCAAATCTGTTAAAGAACAGGTTAAGTTCGTTGGCCCTGTCCACACTGCCTTCAGCTCCTCTGTTGCTAGTTTGCCGGAACCCAGTGATGGTCCTCATCCCCCTCCAGACCTCTCTCATGTTGTTCTGCTGGAGTTTCCACTCAAGCTTCCTCCTGTACCTGTCTTTAGCCTCCCTGATCCTGGCTTTCACGTCCCCCTGTATTGCCCTCAGCTCCTCCCTATTTCCATCTCTAAATGCCCTCTTTTTTAGCGTTCAGGATGTCCTTAATGTCCTTTGTCACCCATGGCTTGTTATTTGAATAACAAAGGACAGTTCTTGTCGGAACACTGCAGTCCACACAGAGGTTGATGTAATCAGTGATGCACTCTGTGAGCCCATCAATATCCTCTCCATGTGGCTCACAGAGTGCCTGCCAGTCTGTCACCTCAAAACAACCCTGGAGCGCCTCATAAGCCTCCTCCGACCATTTTCCCAAAAGGATCATGTTATTACCACTCATGGTTACTAACCATGCCAATAACTTTCCCATAATACCATGGGCTCTTAACTTGGTAAGCAGCCTCATATGTGGCATCTTGTCAAAGGACTTCTGTAAGTCCAAATATACAACATCCACTGCATCCCCTTTATCTATCCTACCTGTAATCTCCTCAAAGAATTCCATCAGGTTTGTCTGGCAAGTTTTTCCCTTAAGAAAACCATACTGACTTGTTCCTATCTTGTCCTGTGTCACCAAGTACTCCACAACCTCATCCTTAACAATTGACTCCAACATCATTCCAACCACTGAGGTCAGATCTATATTTTCCTTTCTGCTGCCTTCCTCCTTTCTTAAAGAGTGGATTGACATTTGCAATTTTCCAGTCCTCTGGCACTATGTCAGAGTCCAATGATTTTTGAAAGATCATTACTAATACCTCTGCAATCTCTACCAGTACCTTTTTCAGAACTCTAGGGTGCAGTTCATCTGGTCCGGGTGACTTATGTACCCTTAGGTCTTTCAGCTTTTTAAGCATCTTCTCCCTTGTAATAGTAACTGCACTCACTTCTCTTCCCTGATGACCTTCAATACCTGACACACTGCTAGTGCCTTCTGCAATGGAATTCTGCAAGATTCTCATTTAGTTCATCTCCATCACCATCCTGATTTCCTCAAATAACCTCCATGTTGAAATCTTCCATTGCCTTTTGACATGCTTTTTCTATTTCCTGTTATAATCTGTGGTCTACATCCCAGCCATTGTTGGGAGGCTTGTATATAACTGCTGTCAGGGTCCTTTGACCCTTGCAGTTTCTTAACTCAACCCACAAAGATTCAACATCTTCCAATCCTATGTCACATCTTTCTAATGATTTGATGCCTTTCTTTACCAGCAGAGCAACGCCACCCCCTCTGCCTACCTCCCTATCCCTCCAATGCAATGTGTAAGCTTGGACATTCAGCTCCCAACTACAGGCATGATTCAGTAATGGTCACAACATCATACCTAACAATTTGTAATAACAAGACCATCTAACTTATTTCTTATACTCCGTGCATTGAGATATAACACTTAGAGTACTACATTTGCTACCTTTTTGATCCTGCATCTCTAATACACTGGTACTCAGCCTGCTGGCTGCAATTCTGTATTATCATCTGCCTGCCATTCCTGATAGTCTGACTGCATGCTATCTTTGTTTTTTTTTACCATCCGTCCTATCCTGAGTCCCTTCACTCCAGTTCCCACCCCCTGCCAAATTAGTTTAAACCCTCTCCAACAGCTCTAACAAACCTGCCCGCGAGAATAATGGTCCTTCTCAGGTTCAGGTGCAACCCGTCACTTTTGAACAGGTGATACCTCCTCCATAAGAGTTCCCAGTGATCCAAGAGCCCAAAGCTCTGCCCCCTGCACCAGCTTCTCAGTCATGTATTATCCTGTCAGATCATCCTGTTTCTACCCTCACTGGCGTGTGACACAGGCAGCAATCCAGATATTACTACCCTGGAGATCCTGCTTCTCAGCTTTCTACCTAGCTCTCTAAATTCTCTTTTCAGGACCTCTTTGCTTTTCCTTCCATGTCATTGGTACCAATATGTACCAAGACCTCTGGCTGCTCCCCCACCCCCCAAACCCTCCAAAATGCTGTGGGCATGATCTAAGGCATCCCTGACCCTGGCATCAGGGAGGCAACAGTTCACGTTCACAGAATCCTTCCCATACAGCACGCCATTTTTTCATTCATCCACGTGCTGACAAGGATGTCAGTCAACAACTGAAACAGTTGTTTTTCGAACGGACATCAGTAACTCCAAAGTGATCTCTTTTGCTTTCCACCAGTGCTGCCCAACATGCTGCGAATCTTGCAGTACTTAGGGTGGCAGGGTGCAGATGCCAGGCAGACAATCTCTGAAGAGTATTGATAATGGCTGGGGTCACTCGTCTTGTAAACACACTGCCCAGAAGAAGGCAATGGCAAACCACTTCTGTAGAAAGACCACGATCGCCAACCTCAAACATATAATGAACAAACGTTACTTCAGAAAGTAAAATACAGTTAATCTGGGCGTCACAGTGACACATCTAGTAGAGCCGTTCCCTCACAGTACGAGAGACCCAGGTTCAACCCTGACCGTGGGTGATGTCTTTGTGCAGCTCGTATGTTCTCCCTGTGACTGCACGGGTTTCCTCTGGTTTCACTTTTACCTAATACACTCCAGAAGGTGTGGGTTGGTAGATTAGCTGGTCACTGTAAAATGTCCCCGATGTGTAGCATAGGGGGAGAGTCGAAAAGAACATGGGGTTAATAAAAGAATTGGGGATTAGTGTAGAATTGGTCTAAGTGAGTCCTTGGTGATCAGTGTGGCCACTATTTACTTATTTTTATATATTTTTATTGTAACTTACAGCATTTTTATGTATTACACTGTACTGCTGCCGCAAAATTAACTTCATAACATGTACACTTGACTCTGATTCATCCGCACTGTAAATCTCACCTGAGCAAGATGAAGCCCTGTGATAAGTGCATTGTTATTTTAGGCTGGAAACCTGATTCAGATCAAGATTCTACGTCAGTCTTAGATCTCAAGAAGCAACCAAGAAGAAATATGAATCGGGTTCTCAATAACCATGTTGTAGGCAGTTAACTTCAACTGTACCAAGGTGTCCCTGTCACGTAGCCAAACTGAACTGCGGCTTCAAATTGGTTGCAGAATGTCATGTAGGCAGAAATATGCAAAGGATTGACAAAATAAAGTGTGATGTTGTTTTGTTTGGAAGATTATAAATGGAAGTTTCATGCTTGAAGAAACAGATTGCAACTTCAGCCTGTGGCACTTTGAAGCTTAGTGCTGTGATACTGTGCAACTGCATAAGGAAGATAATAAGGCGGTAAGGAAAAATCTACCATTTATATGCTAGCTTATCACATCTCTTAAATATAGCACTCCATATAAACTGCATGATTTTAAAAAGTAGTTACTGTTTTGAGATGCTTTCACCAGAGCAGAGAAGATTAAAGAGTGATAATGACATTGTTGTTTAAATCGGGAAAGGATGAGAGAGAGATGATAGAAACAATAATTGATATGTCTATAAATAGGGACATAAATATAGATTAATTTTGTCACATTTAGGGCAGGGTAGAATATTTTAATACACTGATATGAGACATATAGAACATTTTAACACAGTACAGGCCCTTCAGCCCACAATATTTACCAACCTTTTAATCTAACCCTTCTTTCCCACATAGTGTTCCATTTTTCTACTATCCGCATGCCTATCTAAGAGTCTCTTAAATGCTCCTAGTGTACAGTATCTGCCTCTACCTCAACCTCTAGCAGCACGTTTCATGCACCTACTACTCTCTGACCTCTAACATCCTGCCTATGCTTTCCTCCAATCACTTTAAAATCATGCCCTGGCTTATTATCCATTTCCACCCTGGAACAAGGCTCTGGCTATCTACTTGATCTATGCCTCTTATTTTACACACCTCTATCAAGTTACCTCTTATCCTCCAACACTCCAAAGAGAAAAGCCCTAGCTTGCTCAACTTTTCCTCAAAAGACATGCTCTTTAATCCAGGCCACAGTCGGGTAAATCTCCTCTACGTCTTCTCTAAAGCTTCCACATCTGTCCTATGAGGAAGCAACCAGAACCGAACATAGGAGGATGAGAGGTAACAACAGAGGTAAAAAGATGATAAGAAGCAAATATCTAGTGGATAGCCAGTGACGTTTTTCCTCAGGGTGAAAATGGCTAATACAAGGGGACATAATTTTAAGATAACTGGTGGGAAGTGAAGGGGGGGGGTGGAGATCAGAGATAGAGTTTTTGTTTATACACAGAGAGTGTTGGATTTGTGGAATGTGCTGCTGGGGGTGGTGATAGAGTCAGGGACTTCTAAGAATTATAGAAGAAATAGAGGACTATGTAGGGGGGAAGGATTAGATTAACCTTAGGGTAAGTTAAAAGGTTGGTACAATATGTGCGCTGGAGGACCTGTCCTATGCTGTACTGTTCTATATTCCAATATCAATAGCACTTTAACATATAGCCTTTCATTTAGCTGTTTGTGAAGTATCAGATATGCAGGCAATGACGAGATACTTCTGGATGACAGGTAGGAAGAGAAAAGTGGTGAAAATAAAAAAAACCGCATGTGCTGGAAATGGAATAAAATATTAAAAACAGCAGTGAGACCAGGTTTTAAAATGTTTATACTTCACTGCCTCATCTATTAAATTAGATGTTAAACATTTCCCTGTTCAAATTAGCAAGAAAGACCTCATGATACTATGTGAAGAACAGAAAGCACATCTGGTAACCTCTTCAACATACCCTCATCAACAAGTACCATCAAACAGTGAGACACACTCATCTTACTGCTGTTTGAAGAATATTGCTGGCACAATAGATTTTGCCTGTTCTATTAAGATGTTATAACATGCAAATATTACATTTTTTAAGTAAAGGTGAGGGCTGATATTAGAAAATTACCTTCCCACGGCAATACACTAACTGTGAGTAGACGTTTTGATTCAGTTATCTGCATCAACAAATATCTGCATTTCTATAGATCCTTTGACAACCTCAGGTAGGAAACTAACAGGATGGATAACAGAAAACAGTGATTTAGTGTTTATCTGCATACCTGTATTCAAAAAGCTGTTAAAATATGGGTATCACAGAGCTGATAGTAAAATATTAGCATGGAAAAAGGATTGGCAAAATATTGAGAAAGAACAGGATTATAAGGGTGACATTTAGTTTTGAGAAACTTGGAGCCTGATCCATTTTATTTATCAGTTTCTGGCAGACTGGTAGGCAGGCAACAAAACAGTCAAAATATCTGAACGTTTCTGACAATCAAAAGAATCAGAAATATTCAAAAACTATTAAAGTCTGCTAAAACTATTGAAACAATTCTATAAATGAAAACCCAAAACAATTAAAAACTTTAAAATATCCCAGTTGAAGAATAAAATCTATATCATAATAATTACCAGAGTTGGAATCTTGTCAAAAACATTGATGAAGCTTCATTAAACAAATGTTTTTGTTTACCTATATGAAAAGTTGAATCAAGTTAGTCAGACAGGATCTTCCCTTAACAAATCAATGCTGCTCTTTATTAATCTGTGATTCCTTCAATGGTATGATGCTCAGTACTGATTCAATTTTCCTATCACTGCTTGTAATTGTTAGTTTCGTCCTTTTATGAAATAGTGCGGCATTAAAAGTCTCTTGTCTGTACCACTTCTGTCGTCAGGGACAGCCTTGTTCCTTTTAACATACTGGAATAAATTCATGTGTGTTTGTTAGGTTGTAATGCTTCCTCTTTTATTAGGCTTCTCCTGTTCAATATACTATATGCTTTCTCCTTAACTATATTATTCGCATCACACCTCTTTCTTCTTAAGGCAGCTACAAAATATCTATCAAAACCAGTTTGTACTGCTGATCTCTGATAAACTGTACTCTAAACTATTCATTAATCTTGTTCCTTGTCTGTTAAAAATTTCCATTTTCTATGATTTTACCTACCAGTTTTTTTCCATTCCATCTGCTTACTTTCCCAGCTTCCCTTTTAAATTCAGCCCTTTTTTGACTCACCATCTTAGCATCTAGTCATGCAAACACGAGGAATTCTGCAGATGCTGGAAATTCAAGCAACACACATCAAAGTTGCTGGTGAACGCAGCAGGCCAGGCAGCATCTCTAGGAAGAGGTACAGTCGACGTTTCGGGCCGAGACCCTTCGTTAGGACTAATCTCTGACTAGCTCTTCCTTCAGTTAGTCCTGACGAAGGGTCTCGGCCCGAAACGTCGACTGTACCTCTTCCCAGAGATGCTGCCTGGCCTGCTGCGTTCACCAGCAACTTTGATGTGTGTTGCTTAGCATCTAGTCATCTTGTTTTGGATTTTCTAGCCCTATTATTTATCTCTGTGGGAATGTTCATCCTGAATCTCTTGAATATCTCTTGCTTTCCATTGTCATATAGCTGATTTACCATAAGGTAGCTCACTGCAGACCTCTTTTTGCTGAACCACCTCTCAGCCTTGTAGAATTGGACTCAGCCCAACCTAAAGACTTGTAATCCAGCTTTGTCCTTTTACTTAACAACACTAAATCGCACTGAATCATTATCAGAACTACAAAAATGACCTGCTGAGACTACTTCCAAATGGACTACATTCCATATTGTAGCCCCTTTGTCTTCAATCTGAACATCAATTTCTCAAATGAGAAAATATCTACCCCACCTTTATCCATTCCCTATTCTCATTCCCCCTCTCAACCCTTCTATTCACATCACCTCTCTCAGATGCCCCTCCTCCTTTCCTTCCTTCTGTAGTCCTCTGCTTCTCCTATGAGATTCCTCCTTCTTCAGTCTTTTACCTATTCCCTCCCAGCTTCTTACTTCATATCCTCTCTCCCACCCAACCACCTTCCCCCTCACCTGGTCTCACCTATCACCTGTCAGCTTGTGTTCCTTCCCCTCCCACCACCTTTCATATTCTGGCTTATGCCCACTTCTTTTTCTAGTCCTGATGAAGGGTCTCAGCCCCAAACCTCAACTGTTAAGATGCTGCCTCACCAACTGAGTTACTCCAGCATCGTATGCGTTTTGTTCTTCAAATGCCCTCTTATTTGATTAAAGCCTGAGAGGGCATTTCCACAGCATCACAAATTCTTTTTTTATTCTTCAATTTAACTCAAGATAGTTTCATTCAAAGATTCTTCAGACTTATCAAATCATCTCATGGCTGAAGTATTTCCTTAAATCAATACTGCCACCACCAATCTATTTTTATCCCCCGCTCCATCTCAACTAAAAACCCCATAAGCAAGAACATTAAGCTGCCATTCCTGACCCTCTAAGTTGTCTGTAATAGCTATTTCCACATGCCTCTCCAGTGCATAAGAACAGTATGTCACACATCATTAAGCACAGGCAGACTTCTTTAATAAAAAAGAGAACAGGCTGGAAACATTCAGCAGTTCAGGCAAAACATGTAGAAAAAGAAATCAAGTTAATGTTAACTGTTCTCTTTCCACAGATGCTGCTTGGACTACTGAGTGTTTAGAGCATTCTCTGGCTTTGATTCAGATTTCCAGCATCAGTAATTTCTTTGATTTTCAGACTCCCTTAATGCATATTTTCCATCCAATGTTTGCCCTGCTTACAACCTTACTTATTTTCTGCCTTTAGTTTTCAGTAATGTTCTTCTTCCTCCTGAGTCTTTGAACAGTTTTCTGCCCCCCCCCAAGAAAACAGTTTAAGCACATCCCAAGAAGAACAGGCAAACCTACTGGTTCTAGCCTTCACATACAACTCCTCACTGCTACAGGCGGAAGTTCCCACTTGCTTCAAAATGGCAACAATTATACCAGTGCCCAAGAAGAATAACATGAGCTATCGCTCACATTATTGACTATCACCCGGTAGCACTCACATCCATAGAGATGAAATACTTTGAGAGGTTGGTCATGACTAGACTGAACTCCTGCCTCAGCAAGGACCAGGACCCATTGCAATTTGCCTATCGTCACAATAGGTCAACGACAGATGCAAACTCAATGGCTCTCCATGCAGCTTCAGACCAGCTGGACAACACAAACACCTGTGTCAGGATGCTGTTCATTGACTATAGCTCAGCATTTAATACCGTCATTCCCACAATCCTGATGGAGAAGTTGCAGAACCTGGGCCTCTGTATCTCCGTCTGCAATTGGATCCTCGACTTCCTAACCAGAAGACCACAATCTGTGCGGATCGGTGATAACATCTCCTCCTCGCTGACAGTCAACACTGGCGCACCTCAAGGGTGTGTGCTTAGCCCACTGCTCTACTCTCTCTATATCCAGTACTGTGTAGCCAGGTATAACCCAATTACCATCAATAAATCTGCTGACGATACAACCATTGTTGGTAGGATCTCAGGTGGGGACGAGAGGGCCTACAGGAGTGAGATATGCCTAGTGGAGTGGTGCTCCCGGTGTGGCCTCCTGTATATTGGTGAGACCCGATGTAGGTTGGGAGACTGCTTTGCTGAGCACCCATGCTCCATCAGCCAGAAGAAGCGGGATCTGCTAGTGGCCACCCATATTAATTCCACTTCCCATTCCCATTCTAATATGTTTATCCATGGCCTCCTCCACTGTCATGATGAGGCCACACTCAGGTTGGAGGAACCACAACTGATATTCCATATGGGCAGCCTCCAATCTGATGGCTCATCTGATCAATTTCTCCACCTTCCAGTAATGGCCTCCTCTCATCATTTCCCATCCCCTTTTCCCTCTTTCACCTTATCTGGTTGCCCGCCCATCACCTCTCTCTGGTACTCCTCCCCCCTTTTCTTTCTTCCATGGCTTCTGTCCTCTCCTATCAGATTCCCCCCTTCTCCAGCCCTGTATCTCCTTTACCAATTTCCCAGCTCTTTACATCAACCCTCCCTCTCCCGGTTTATCTTTCATTTTGTGTTTCTCCTTCCCCTCCGCCCACCATTAAGTTTACTCCTCATCTTTTTTTTGCTCAAGTCCCGCTGAAGGGTCTCGGCCTGAAACATCGACTGTACTCTTTTTCCATAGATGCTGCCTGGCCTGCTGAGCTCCTCCAGCATTTTGTGTGTGTTGCTTTGATTCCCAGCATCTACAGATTCTCTTGTTTACAAATCAATGTTAACTGCCTGTCTTGCTTTGAATGCATCCATTACTTGTGTTCGCATTCAGCCCTGTTGGTAAAACTGGTGAAAGAGACATAGGATATTGAAGCACCTTCAATAACTCCAAAAGACTGAGGTTTGGTAAAATACTGAAAGGCTTTTATTCACTGTACAATACGACCTCCATGGTGAGTGTCTGCCCCCGGACTGAGGGGGAGGGGCAAGGCAAAACACCTTTATATAGGAATCTGTGGGAGGGGCCACAGGGGCAGTCAGCAGAGGGGCGAGTCCAGACAGTTAACCCAGTTACAACATATATATGGTTTACCACATATATCCACAAACTACCACCACTCTGCACGTTTTGCTTGAGGGCATGCATTAAGTGATTACCACACATAATTTGTTTCAGAAAAAAAAACATTATTTGGCAAAGGCAAGTTCTTGCTCCTATAATCTCTACAAATCTTTTAACAGCTTGAAACATCTACTTGACAACATGTTTTCAACTATGGAGTTAGTCATTTACAAGAAGGCCTGGAGCCATGATCTAAACTCAGTATATAAACTAATCATCTTTAAAAGTATGAACAGTATTATGAATGGAAAAGGTGGTTTGAGTTGGTGGGATGAATTGGTTGAATAAGTAGGCTTCAGGAGCTCCAGCCCTTTTACCATGTCCTCTTCTCTTTGCCTTACTGATTATGTTCTTGGGAGTCTCTTCCATATTGGTGAGACCAAACCAGGATTAGGCAAACACTGTTTGTGGAGGAATTTCCAATCCACCAGCATGAACCTCGTCTTACCCCACTGTTCCCCTACCTAGGCCTCCTCTTTTACTCTCTGTAAACCCATGACTATGTCACCATTTACAGCTCCAATCTGCTAATTAAATTTACTAACGACACTACACTGATTGGCCTAATCTCAAATAATAATGAGGCAGCCTACAGAGAGGAAGTCACCAGAAAAAAACCTCTCCCTCAATGTTGCAAAATCAAAGGAGTTGGTTATGGACTACAGGAGGAATGGAGACAGGCTAGCCCCTATTGACATCAATGGATCTGGGGTTGAAAGGGTGAACAGCTTTAAATTCCTCAGCATAAACATTACCGAGGATCTTATGTGGTCTGTACATACTGGCTGTGTGGTGAAAAAGGCACAACAGCACCTCTTTCACCTCACACGGTTGAAGAAGTTTGGTATGCGCCCCCAAATCCTAAGAACTTTCTACAGGGCACAATTGAGAGCATCCTGACTGGCTGCATCACTGTATGGGAACTGTACTTACTGCAATCGCAGGACTCTGCAGAGAGTGGTACAGACAGCTCTCAGCAATCTGTAGATGTGAACTTAAGATCATAAGACAAAGGAGCAGAAGTCGGCCATTCGGCCCATCGAGTCTGCTCCGCCATTTTATCATGTGCTGATCCATTCTCCCATTTAGTCCCACTCCCCCGCCTTCTCACCATAACCTTTGATGCCCTGGCTACGCAGGTACCTATCAATCTCTGCCTTAAATACACCCAATGACTTGGCCTCTACTGCTGCCCGTGGCAACAAATTCCATAGATTCACCACCCTCTGACTAAAAAAATTTCTTCGCATTTTTGTTCTGAATGGGTGTCCTTCAATCCTTAAGTCATGCCCCCTTGTACTAGACTCCCCCATCATGGGAAACAACTTTGCCACATCCACTCTGTCCATGTCTTTCAACATTCAAAATGTTTCTATGAGGTCTCCAAGTGAGGTCTCACCAGCGCCTTATAGAGCCTCAACATCACATCCCTGCTCCTATACTCTACTCCCCTAGAAATGAATGCCAACATTGCATTCGCCTTCTTCACCACCGTCTCAACCTGGAGGGTAACCTTAAGGGTATCCTGTACGAGGACTCCCAACTCCCGTTGCATCTCAGAACTTTGAATTCTTTCCCTATTTAAATAATAGTCTGCCCATTTATTCCTTCTGCCAAAGTGCATAACCATACACTTTCCAACATTGTATTTCATTTGCCACTTCTTTGCCCATTCTTCCAAACTATCCAAGTCTCTCTGCAGACTCTCCGTTTCCTCAGCACTACTGGCCCCTCCACCTATCTTTGTATCGTCAGCAAACTCAGCCACAAAGCCATCTATTCCATAATCCAAATCGTTGATGTACAATGTAAAAAGAAGCGGCCCCAACATGGACCCCTGTGGAACACCACTGGTAACCGGCAGCCAACCAGAATAGGATCCCTTTATTCCCACTCTCTGTTTCCTGCCAATCAGACAACGCTCTATCCACGTATGTAACTTTCCCGTAATTCCATGGGCTCTTATCTTGTTAAGTAGCCGCATGAATGGCACCTTGTCAAAGGCCTTCTGAAAATACCACTTACCACTACTCAGGACATTTACAAAGACAGGTATGTAGAAAGGGCCTGAAGGATCACTGGGGACCTGAGTCACCCCAACCACAAACTGCTCCAGTTGCTATCATCCTGGAAATGGTATTGCAGCATAAAAGCCAGGACCAGCAGGCTCCAGGACAGCTTCTTCCACCAGGCCATCAGACTGCTTAATTCATGTTGATGCAACTGTATTTCTATGTTATATTGACTATCCTGTTGTACATAATATTTATAAATTACTGTACTATAAATTGCACATTTAGACGGAGACATAACGTAAAGACTTTTACTCCTCATATGAAGAATGTAAGTAATAAAGTCAATTCAATTCAATACCAATCTGACTTGAGGCTCCTTTACTGACGCTTAAGAGAGATGGAGTCCACAATTTTTCCATTAATCAATTGATAAACTTCAATGTTCAAATGATGTACAGTATATGTTACCAGTGATTCATTTTCTTGCAGGCATTCACAGGGAAAATACAGCAGAATTTTATGAAAAAAATATACATAAACAGCCACAGATAATAACCAATGTGCAAAAGGAGACAAGCTGTACAAATAAAAATTAATACTTAGAACATGAGCTGTAAAGAGTTATGAAAGTGAGTCTGTAGGTCATAAAATTATTTCAGAGTTGTGGTTGGAACTTCATGGAAAATAGAGTATTACAGCACAGTACAGGCTCTTCGGTCCATGATATCGTGCTGACCTTTTAACCTATTCTAATATCAATCTAACCTTTCCCTCCGACATAACCCTCCATTTTTCTGAAATCCATGTTCAGAGTTCCTTAAACGCTCCCAATGCATCTGTCTCTACTACTACCGCTGGCTCTTTATCTCCAACATCCCCCTGTATTTGCCTTCAATCACCTTAAAATTATGGCTGAGGGAAAATGTCTCTGGCTATCCACTTGATCTGTGCCTCTTATCATTTTACACACCTCTAACAAGTCACATCCTCCTTCACTCCAAAGAGAAAAGCACAAGCTCGCTATAACTTCAACTGAGGATTCTCAACTGTCATATAGTCTATGGGATAAAATGCTCTCATATTTTGCTTACTTTTATTCAGATTTGTGAGACCTTATAGGGACAATGACACAAGTACATATGCACACATGCAAATTAACATATTATAGTAGAATGAAGTCTTGTATTTTCACATAATTATGTAAAACAAACCCATCAACCAGGATTAAATGAAGCTTTTTTTTGATTAACCTGGGTTTGGTTTGAAACTATAAATTCCTCCATCTCATTTTGTTTTAAACATGCATGAAGGATAAAGGTAATTCATGCATTAAGAATAACTCTGCACCAAGATTAAATGGACCCACACGGTGCAGATTATCTATAACAAACAATGATCATTTGATAGATGGCAATATTGAAATGTATGGTAACAGCCTGCTTTCTCTGTGAATGGCACATTCTTATGTCAAAAAGATGCTCGGTAACTAAAGACCTGTCATTACAAATGATTGCTTCGTGAAGATTTGCCGAACTACAACACTCAAGTACCACTGCAGTGGACTATTTGGTTTGCAAGTCAAAATGATTTGCACCCTGCTGTTCATCTTATACCAGTGTCTGAAGAAAAATGAGAGATATTCTCAGAAAATGTTCTATTACTGGGACTTACGAACTACATGTCACAATTTTCTCTTTTCTCTCCCTGCGTGACGAATTGTTACAGAGGGCAAGGAGAGACAAAGTTGTCCTAGCAAATTAAAATTTTTCCAGATTGTAGAAAAATACAGGATAATAAAAAATAACCTACTGCAATTTAGTTGGATTATCTGCTTTTTGAATTCAATCCACTAACAGACATCTAAAATGAAAGATTAAGATCAACTTCTCCAAAGAGAGACTTACCCAATTCATACTGGCTATTCCCTTGCTTTCCAGTCCAGGTGAAGGATTTCAAAATGAAATGTCAACTGTCTACTGCCCTCCATAAATGCTGGCTGACCTGCTGAGCTCCCTCAGTGCCTTTTGTGTTGTCCACTTGACTTCATCTTGACCCCAGTCTGGCAAAAATGTCCCCTGAAAATTATTGGCTTTCCCTTTAAACCAAAAGGCAGAGGAGCAGAAATAGGCCATCTGACCCATCGAGTCTGCTCCGCCATTCAATTATGGTGATTTATTATCCTTCTCAACCCCATTCTACTGCCTTCAACCCATAACCTTTGACACCCTTACTAATTATCAACCTCTGCTTAGACATCCTTCTATTCTGAGGTAGTGCCCTCTGGTCCTGGACTCCCCCACTATTGGAAAGATCCTCTCCACATCCACTCTATCTAAGCCTTTCAATATTCAGTAGGTTTCAATGAGATTCCCTCATTCTTCTGAACTCCAGTTAGGACAGAACCTGAACCATTAAAGGCTCCTCATACATTAACCCTTTCATTCCCAGGATCTTCCACATGAACATCCTCTGGATCTTCTCCAATGCCAGCTTATCCTTTCTTAGAGAAGGGCCCAAAACTGCTCACAATACTCCATGTGTGGTCTGACCAGTGCTTTATAAAGCCTCAGCATTACATCCTTGCTTTTATATTCTAGTCCTCTTGAAATGAATGCTAACATTATATGTGCATTTGCAACTCAGTTTGCAAATTAATCTTTAGGGAATCCTACAAGAGGACTTCCAAGTCCCTTTATACACCCCTGATTTCTGAATTTTCCTTTCAGGGTAATCCACTTTAGAAAACTTATTGCATAAAACAATTTACATCTACTTATCACTAGAGGGTAATGGTATGGTCTGGCCTCATCTTGACTAGAGCACTGTGGAACACAACTGAGATTTAAGCTCAGTGGGCCCTGATGCTTTTGATCCAAAGATTCTTCGTAAGTTCAGAATGAGGCATAAATGTGTTGCTTATCATAGCTTTATTAAGTGTTACAGGAACAAAAAATAGAAAGGAAGAAGTATGGTGTGAGACAGAGGGAAAAACGTGCATTCAGAGATATTCTGCACACCACTGTTGTAACGTATGGTTATTTGAGTTACTGTCACTTTCCTTCATGACCTCTCTCAATGACAAAGCGTTTCTGCCCACAGAACTGCTACTCACAGGATTTTTGTTGTTTTTGTATTTCACACCATTTTCTGTAAACACTCGAGACTGTTGTGCATGAAAATCCAAAGAGATCTGCAGTTTCTGAGATACTCAAACCATTCCTTGGTCAAGATGGTGTCAGTGAACCATGGTAACATGTTGCAGGCTGCTTACAAAACCTCTAAATATACCTCTTCTGAATTACTCTCACAGCAATCTGCAGCCTGTAATTTCCCCTAAAGCAAAGTATTTTTCAACCATCTTAATGTACTAGTGATTTCACTGTCTTCTGAAGGACTGGTAATCTTCTACATCAGAACTCAGGGAAGACTGTTTTGGATCTGGTGTCAATAAGGTGGCCAGACCAACAGAGCTCAATGAGAGGAAGTTAAGGCCTCAGTGTTGTGGCAATTGGTCTGTGAGAAGGCACTGATGTAAACTTGCTTCGCCTTCCAGCACTGTTGTTGGTATTTTTTCAATGCCTGGAAATGCCTGCTGTAGGATGTTTGGGACCCAAAGCCAAAGGGGGAGGGGGAAATCACTGCTGTCTGCTAGGCCACGTGTTTTGTGCGAGGTCTGAGGTTTTGATCTTCAAGTATTAAGACCTTGATCTTCAGCTTAGAAATTATATTGTTACAGCTGATCAGAATGGTCCATCACAGTATGGATTCCCCTCCCTCCCTCCATAAAGAGCACGTCATGAACCAGAACATTTTTGGTTTAAACCACAGACGCTTACACATGAAGGAGAATTTGCTGTGAACAAACAAGAGGCACGAGGGCCAACGAGCTGGAAAGCCCAGTATTCAAGCTTGAAATTTGGGGACCAATATTGAAGAACAAAACCTGAAAATCAATCGAAAGTCTGACAGCTGAAGCCTGTAGGTTGGAGACCCAGAGGCTTGTCCTGTTTGGGGTTAGAGGACTGGCCATGCATGTGGGTGTGTGGGAGGGTGTGAGGGAAGAAAGGAGCTCATGTTGTTTTGCTGCTTGTTGGTTTCTGTTTTGTTTTGCCATGCATTATAGACATACTATGTTTGCATTGGAATGTGACAACACATGCAGGCTGCCCGCAGCACATCCTGAGGTTGTGTTGATTGCTAAGCACAAACAATACATTTCAGTGTATGTTCTGATATGTACGTGACAAAAAATGAATGTGAATCTGAATCTACCCCTTTTTTCCATTCAATCAAAGGTCATGCACTGCATTAAGTCAGTGATGAATTTCACCATCCGCATGTCTTGATAGGTTACTACTGAAATATGAAAACTGTTTTTCTAGCTCCAGACATGAACCTTTGTTGGAGATGGGTGTGGTTCAGCATTAACAAGAGAAAATCAGCAGATACTGGAAAAGAGTAAACAGTCGACATTTCGGGCTGAGACCCTGCATGATGAGTTCTGATGAAGGGTCTTGGCCTGAAACGTCAACTGTTCACTCTTTTCCACAGATACTGCCTGGCCTCCTGAGTTCCTCCAGCATTTTGTGTGTTTTGGTGTGGTCCAGGATGGACAGGTTAGCTGAAACATTGGCCTTTATTTGTTCAGTTTACTTATCTATCCTCCTCTCTGTCTCACTAAAGCAGCCAGCATAATCAAAGACCCCACCCAGCCCAAGCATTCTGTCTTCTTCCCTCTGCCATTGGGCAGAAGATACAAAAGGCAGAAAACATATGCCATGAGGCTTAAGGATAGCTTCCACCTCACTGTTATCAGAGTCTTGAATGGACTTCCCCATATAATAAGGTGACTTTTAGATCTCACAATCTACGTCATTCTGATATCGCATTTTATCATTTACCGGCACTACACCTTCTCTGTTGCTTTTATACTTTATTCTGCATTGCTATTGTTTTAACCAAAGAGATTTTAAAGATGCTGGAAATCCAGAATAACACACAAAAAAATGCTGGAGGAATTCAGCAGGCCAAGCAGCATCTATGGAGAGGAATAAACAGTCGATGTTTCGGGCTAAGACCCTTCATCAGGACTCTGATATTGCTTCTCCCTTTTCTACAGTACTGTGCAAAAGTCTGAGGTATATATATTTATATAAATAAATAAGAGAGAGAACTAAGGTGCCTTAGAGTTTTGCAGAATACTGTATTTGTAAATGTGGAGCGGAAAGCAAGTTTGTAAATTTGGCAGAGCAAAGGATGGTAGGAATGGTGATGGTGGAGCCCATGGGCGATCTGTGAGACAGGTGGCAGAGAAGAAATGCCAGGGGCAGCGGGGGAGAAAGCAGGTGCAGACACACACAGCTCTGCGACACTAGGCAAGGTCATATGATTCCAAACACACGATTTATAGATCATTACAAAATGTCTATCTGATTCTTCCCCCTCCCTCCTCTCTCCCTTCCTCTTTTCCCAACCATGATTCCCTTCTCCATGCCCCCTTTACACTCTCAGTCCACGATAGAGACCCGTATCAGAATTAGGTTTAGCATCACTCACATGTCATGACCTTTTTTGCTTCGGTAAAGTGCAAAACATACAATTACTACAGTACTGTGCAGGTCTTAGGTACCCTAGCTTTGTAGAGTTTATGTGCCTAGGAGTTTTGCACAGTACTATATCTCAATGCACTGTGTAATGATTTGATCTGTATGAACAATATGCAAGGCTAGTTTTTCACCGCAACATGGTACATGTGACAATAAACCAATTCCAATAAACAAAGTACCATCCTTTCACTTTATTTGTAAAGCTTAAACTTCCCAACTGGCATAAACTATTCATATTCCATTTCTCTCACACCAAGTCAACATCCACGTAAGATCCTTTTTATTGCAGTCTCCAGAGGAAACTACCCAGCAATTTTATGTGCCATTCTTCTAAAATTTCATATAATTTCTTTATGGAAACATTTTTTTCTGAACATCTCTTGTGCTGCAAGCTCTTAAATTGGCTTATTTTCTTGTAACTGCAGGAAACGCATTAGAAATATGCGGGCAAATAAATACTTCTATGCCAGTTCTGTGTCGCAGGAGAAAAGAATCACCAAATACAATCATTATTGAAAATTATTTTGCACTGAAGGATCTTGCATCAAGTTTTTCTGTAGAGCCTAAGGTTGTAAAGCTTTTTTTTGTCAATTTGTATTGAACTGCCTTTTACAGGCAACATCCCGATGATCTAGGTTACGACATCTCACAATCAAAACAGTCAGGTTCACAGAAACCACAATACTGAAAATAACCACAGCAGCCTCTCTAAAAATAACCTGACACTTCTCAAATAACAATTTTCTCAATTTCATTGTTGCTTTCCACAACAGCTTTACTTTTTTCATAGCAATGCTTCCTTCCACAGTATATTCCGTGCATTCACCAACCTCTGTGGGAAATCATTACATATATAAGTAGCGGCTTATCTGGACTGATGGAAGGTTTCAACCCAAAACATTGACAATTCCTTTCCTCCCACAAGTGCTGCTTGATCAACTGAATTCTTCCAGCAGATTGTTTGTTAGCAAGGGAGTCTGTTGTATTGAAGCATCAACATTACAACTAAACACTAGATAAAATAAGGCTGATGAAGTTAAACTCACATCAATAAGCAAACTCAGCCATCACATTCCTTGAGTATATGCCATGAACTACCATGAGACCCATGAGAGGAATTAGCACAATGCTCTTGAAATGGGAGTCTTCAAAACTGACTTCAAATGCAATGAACACACATCAAAGTTGCTGGTGAATGCAGCAGGCCAGGCAGCATCTCTAGGAAGAGGTACAGTCAACGTTTCAGGCCTAGACCCTTCGTCAGGACTGGCGAAGGGTCTCGGCCTGAAACGTCGACTGTAGAGTCCTGACGAAGGGTCTAGGCCCGAAACGTCGACTGTACCTCTTCCTAGAGATGCTGCCTGGCCTGCCACGTTCACCAGCAACTTTGATGTGTGTTGCTTGAATTTCTAGCATCTGCAGAATTCCTCGTGTTTGCGTTTTCAAATGCAATGAAGTATCTTGGACAGAAACACAGAAAGCAATGGCAAGGATGGACTTTGAATATAAAACTTCAATGTCTATCAACTTGAATGACTCAATACCACACCACCAACTGGCCTGGCAAAGTCTCAAAGGCCATGGTTGCAGAGGGACAAATATAATATACTTGGGCTCATTGTTACCAGTATAAAACTTACAATAGTATCCATTTGCAACAATATTGTTAATCAAGGCCATTTCATAAATATGAAGAACATGGTTTCCCATCATCACGTCAGGGCGATGCTTATGTTGTTTACACTAAATCCTGCACGATGTTAAAGGGTCTATTAAAAAGATTCAGGAGAATTATGTTGTGCTAGAATTTGATAAGTCACAGTCCTATCACTGCTCTAAATTACTGTCAGGCAGTGCCCAAATGTGTTAAACGCTTCTCAAAACTTCGGCATTTTGCTTTTCTTCAATTTATTCTGTCTTTCGATTACATGATTATAAAATTGCATATTTTTAGCATTCCTGAACATTTATTTCCATTCCCCTTCCTCCTTATTTTTTGTATATTTTCTAGAAAGTCTGCATTCCCTTCAAGCTTTTCTCCTCAAACAATTCCATCCAATTTCTTTAACTTTGCCTGAAAAAAACAAGCTATGAAATAGATTTTTTTATTCCATACTTAGTTCTTCTCACAATAAATCTGCATTAAATTCATCTTATTTTTAATTTAAAATGTAACTCATCAATATTGCACAAGTTGACTCCTCATACCATCTTAATTTAACAAATTTACCTGCATAAGACAGCGATTAAGAAAGCATTAATCAGAATTCTACCGTGACAATCATGAAACAGTACCCCCAATTAAAGAAAATGAAGATCAGACATTAATATACATATCAACAACCGTTTTATTATCATCCAAATACAGCCCACACAATTATGCAAGAGACTATCATTAAAGTGCAAATTTGTGGACAATTCTCTATTTTACAAGCAATCTTTTAGCACTGCTACAAACTCAATTAGCTTTTGTCTGTCTATGTGTCAGTGGATGCCGTAATACATAAAAGCCATTTACCAATTCTGTAAAGCTCTATATTTGATGTAAAAAAAAATTGGGGTAACAATTATCTAAAGTTAGGGAAGTTAGCAGCTTTATTTACTGCACTAATTAGCAGGTAAATCAAACAAAGAGTCAACTCCTCCAATGTCTTCCTTCGGCCATCAATAATTATAAATGCGAACAATCAATATAATTGGCCATAAAAATTATGGGTTTTCAGTACGTTCCACTCTTTTCTTCTTCTTTTGGCACCCCGTCAAGAGTAAAATTTAAAAAAAGAACAAAATGGACCTTAACCTTGGCTAACCTAAAGGATCACTCCTGACTCCTGGTAACCATTTCCATTTTACACATCAGCCACTCACTTTAGTTCTAAGACAAAGTCTTTTCTGTCAGACATACCCAAATTCTTTCCCAGAATATCTTTCCACAATGGAGGAGGAGCCCAAATCAAATTTAAGCTCTTACTCGAATTTCATTGCGGATAAAACCATAATAAGTGTTAATGCAGTTGCAAGTTAACAAATTTCATTAAAAAGATATTTGAGCCTCATTTTAAGAGCACAGCCTGAATCAACAGATCTTGGTATCTGTTAATAAACCGGACAATAAGATCTTAGTACCTTGAACAATGTTATTTTAGTTGTATCACAAACAAGAGAAAATTTGCAGATGCTGGAAATAAAAGTAATACATACAAAATGCTGGAGGAGCTCAGCAGGACAGGTAGCATCTATGGAAAAGAGTAAACAGTCGACGTTTCGGGCCGAGACCCTTCATCAGTCCTGGATTGCTGAGTTTCTCCAGAATTTTGTGTGTATTATTTTAGTTATAGCTCAACACTATTAGTAGCCATCCCAGGATTGGGTGCCTCAAGATAACTATAATTGATTTTATATGGTGACCTTGCTATCATAAAGATTCTGAGACATATGAATCTATTTAGTCCATTGTGCTTGCACCAATTATGACTCTAACAATGTTGAGTAATCCAGTCTAAGCATAATTTGTTATTTATTCACTGTAATCAATGGCTATTTCCTCAGGGAACATAGTAGTGGCAATACCACATTTAAAACTGAGAAATGCACATGCCGAGTGCCTTAAACCAAATATCACGTGTCACACTAGTTAATACAGCAGACACTAATTGTGGTGACAAATATATACCTAAATAAAGCTCATGTCACAAATAAACTCTTTCACACAATCAGGTGTCAAATAAATGCAGCAGGTTGCATCTGGCATTATAGTACAAACACTACTGATTTGGGAGATGCAGATTTTTTTTCCTGCTGCTGTTTAGGCTTCACTAACATCGCAGGACAGTACAACTCAGAGGCAATTGAAAAGTATTTGCTCACATTCACACACCAAACTGTTCTCTGGTTTCTATATTACTGAAAACTGAGAATTAAGATCATAAGACAAAGGAGCAGAAGTCGGCCATTCGGCCCATCGAGTCTGCTCCGCCATTTTATCATGAGCTGATCAATTCTCCCATTTAGTCCCACTCCCCCGCCTTCTCACCATAACCTTTGATGCCCTGGCTACGCAAGTACCTATCAATTTCTGCCTTAAATACACCCAATGACTTGGCCTCCACTGCTGCCTGTGGCAACAAATTCCATAGATTCACCACCCTCTGACTAAAAAAATTTCTTCGCATTTCTCTTCTGAATGGGCGCCCTTCAATCCTTAAGTCATGCCCTCTCGTACTAGACTCCCCCATCATGGGAAACAACTTTGACACATCCACTCTGTCCATGCCTTTCAACATTCGAAATGTTTCTATAAGGTCTCCCCTCATTCTTCTAAACTCCAAGGAATACAGTCCAAGAGCGGACAAACGTTCCTCATATGTTAACCCTCTCAGTCCCGGAGTCATTCTAGTGAATCTTCTCTGTACCCTCTCCAACGTCAGCACATCCTTTCTTAAATAAGGAGACCAAAACTGCCCACAGTACTCCAAGTGAGGTCTCACCAGCGCCTTATGGAGCCTCAATGTCACATCCCTGCTCCTATACTCTATTCCTCTAGAAATGAATGCCAACATTGCATTCGCCTTCTTCACCACCGACTCAACCTGGAGGTTAACCTTAAGGGTATCCTGTACGAGGACTCCCAAGTCCCATTGCGTCTCAGAACTTTGAATTCTTTCCCCATTTAAATAATAGTCTGCCCATTTATTACTTCTGCCAAAGTGCATAACCATACACTTTCCAACATTGTACTTCATTTGCCACTTCTTTGCCCATTCTTCCAATCTATCCAAGTCTCTCTGCAGACTCTCCGTTTCCTCAGCACTACTGGCCCCTCCACCTATCTTCGTATCGTCAGCAAATTTAGCCACAAAGCCATCTATTCCATAATCCAAATCGTTGATGTACAATGTAAGAAGAAGCGGCCCCAACATGGACCCCTGTGGAACACCACTGGCAATCAGCAGCCAACCAGAATAGGATCCCTTTATTCCCACTCTCTGTTTCCTGCCAATCAGACAACGCTCTATCCACGTATGTAACTTTCCCGCAATTCCATGGGCTCTTATCTTGTTAAGTAGCCTCATGTGTGGCACCTTGTCAAAGGCCTTCTGAAAATCCAAATATACAACATCCACTGCATCTCCCTTGTCTAGCCTACTGGTAACTTCCTCAAAAAATTGTAATAGGTTTGTCAGGCTGGATTTTCCTTTAAGGAATCCATGCTGAGTTCTGCCTATCTTGTCATATGCCTCCAGGTACTCTGTAACCTCATCCTTGACAATTGACTCAAACAACTTCCCAACCACCGCTGTCAAGCTAACAGGTCTATAATTTCCTTTTTGCTTCCTTGCCCCCTTCTTAAATAGCGGAGTGACATTTGCAATCTTCCAGTCCTCCGGAACCATGCCAGAATCTATCGACTTTTGAAAAATCATCGCTAATGCCTCCGCAATCTCCACAGCTACTTCCTTCAGAACACGTGGGTGCATTCCATCTGGTCCGGGAGATTTATCTACCTTTAGACTATTCAGCTTCCAGAGTACTTTCTTTGTCGTATTTGTGACTGCGCACACTTCTCTTCCCTGCCACCCTTGAGTGTCCGGTATACTGCTGATGTCTTCCTCAGTGAAGACTGATGCAAAATACTCATTCAGTTCCTCTGCCATCTCCTTATCTCCCATTACAATTTCTCCAGCATTATTTTCTATCGGTCCTATATCTACTCTCACCCATCTTTTACCCTTTATATACTTGAAAAAGCTTTTAGTATCCTCTTTGATATTATTTTCTAACTTCTTTTCATAGTTAATCTTTTCCCTCTTAATAACCTTCTTAGTTTCCTTTTGTGAGGTTTTAAAAACTTCCCAATCCTATGTCTTCCCACTAATTTTTGCTTCCTTGTATGCCCTCTCCTTTGCTTTAACTTTGGCTTTGACTTCTCTTGTCAACTACGGTTGCATCCTTTTTGCATTCAAAAATTTCTTCTTTTTTGGAATATACCTGTCTTGCACCTTCCTCACTTCTCGCATAAACTCCAGCCACTGCTGCTCTGCCGTCTTTCCCGCTAGTGTCCCTTTCCGGTCAACTTTGGCCAGTTCCTTTCTCATGCCACTGTAATTTCCTTTACTCCACTGAAATACTGACACATCAGATTTCGGCTTCTCTTTCTCAGATTTCACAGTGAACTCAATCATGTTATGATCACTGCCTCCTAAGGGTTCCTTCACCTCAATCTCTCCAATCACCTCCAGTTCATTACACAATACCCAATCCAGTACAGCCGATCGCCTAGTGGGCTCAATAACAAGCTGTTCTAAAAAGCCATCTCACAAACATTCTACAAATTCTCTCTCTTGAGATCCAGTGCCGAACTGATTTTCCCAATCCACTCGCATGTTAAAATCCCCCACAATTATCATAACACTGCCCTTCTGACAAGCCTTTTCTATTTCCTGTTGTAATTTGTAGTCCACATCCCTGCAGCTGTTTGGAGGCCTATAAACAACTGCCATCAGGGTCCTTTTACCCCTGCGATTTCTTAGCTCAACCCATAAAGATTCTGCACCTTCTGATCCTATATCACCTCTTTCTAATGACTTAATATCATTTCTTACCAATAAAGCCACACCTCCCCCTCTGCCTACCTTCCTATCCTTCCGATACACCGTGTACCCTTGGACGTTCAGTTCCCAGAGACATGCATCCTTTAGCCACGTCTCAGTGATGGCCACAATATCATACCTGCCAATCTGTAGCCATACGACAAGATCATCCACCTTATTCCTTATGCTGCGTGCATTTAAGTATAACACCTTAAGACCAGTATTTGATACTTAACGCTTTGATTTCACTGCAACGCATCCCAATGGCTACAAATTTGCCCCGTCACCTGCCTGTCTTTCCTGACATCTTTACTGCTCACTATCTTAGACTAATTTCCGTTTTCCTCTTCCTCCGCTCTGTCATTCCAGTTCCCATCCCCCTGCCAAATTAGTTTAAACCCTCCCTAACAACTCTATTAAACTTTCTCGCCAGGATATTCATCCCCTTCGGGTTCAGGTGTAACCTGTCCCTTTTGAAAAGGTCAAACTTCCCACAGAAGTGATCCCAATTACCCAAGAATCTGAAGCCCTGCCCCCTACACCAGTCTCTCAGCCACGCATTCATCTACCTGATCCTACTATTCTTGCCCTCACTAGCACGTGGCACAGGTAGCAATCCCGAGATTACTACCCTGGAGGTCCTGCTTCTCAGCTTCCTTCCTAACTCCCAAAAATCTCTCTTCAGGACCTCCTCCCTTGTCCTATTTATGTCATTGGTACCAACATGTACCAAGACAACTGGCTGCTCACCCTCCTCCTTCAGAATATTCAGGATCCCAGCCGAGACATCCCGTACCCTGGCACCTGGGAGGCAACACACCATTCGGGTATCTCTATCAGGCTCACAGAATCTCCTGTCCGTTCCCCTGACTATGGAATCCCCTATGACTACCGCATTCCTCTTCTCCCTCCTCCTCTCCTGCACAACAGCGCCAGGTTCAGTGCCAGAGACCCGGTCACCGTGGGCGTCCCCTGTCAGGTTATCCCCCCAACAGCATCTAGAACAAGATATTTGTTGCTGAGGGGGACAGCCACAGGTGCCTTCTCCACTATCCGGGCAATTCCCTTCCCTCTCTTGACAGTGACCCAGTTTTCTGACCCCTGTAGCCTAGGGATGACTACCTCCCTGTAGCTCCTGTCTATCACCTCTTCACTTTCCCTGATAAGCAGTAGGTCATCAAGCTGCAGCTGCAGATCCCTAACACGGTCTCTGAGGAGCTGCATCTCGGTGCACCTGGCGCAGATGTGGCCATCAGGGAGGCTGGAGGTCTCCCAGGATTCCCACATCTGACACCCTGAACAAAGCACTAACCCTGCAGGCATGCTATCTAATTCTACAGGAAGGAAACAAGAAAAATAAGTCTACTCACCCACTTACCTGGATAAACAAACGAACTTTAAACCGTTAGCTCGTACCGTTAGCTGTGAGAGCCCTGCTGTTCCTGTCTGTCCGGGCCGATTCGCGAAGGGGGGGGGGGAGGGAGAAAAAAAAGAGTTGGTGCTTTGCTCTCGCCTCTTCCCGTTTACCACCGAAGCCCGTTGAAGCCAAAGCCCTCACTCTGCTCCCACTCACTCTGCTGCCCATTGTATAGGGTGATCTCCTTTTTAAACTCTCCGCATGGTCCTGTTGACATCACGCGCCTGCACAGTCTCGTCCTTCTTGCACTCAAAGTAGTTTTTTAAAAAGCTGCCTTCCTTCAGAATTCAGCTCCCACGACGCTCTGTAGTCCCGATCCAAAAGACACCCGTTGGCAGCAACCTTCCTTTTTAAACTCTCCACGCGATCCTGTTGACGTCCCGTGCCTGCGCAGCCTCGTCCTTCTTGCACTCCTAGAAGTTTTTTTAAAAAAACTGCCTTCCTTCAGAATTCAGCTCCCACGACGCTCTGTAGTCCCGATCCATATGGCTATCAACACACACAAAATCCTGGAGGTACACAGATCAGGCATCCATGGAGAGGAATAAAGAATCAAAGGGTTTTGTCTCGAAACGCTGACTGTTTATTCCCTTCTATAGATGCTTCCTGATCTGCTGAGTTTCTCCAGCATTTTGTGTGTGTTTCTCTGGATGTCCAACACCTGCAGAATCTTGTGTAATTATGCAGCCATCTCTGGCTTCAAAGTTCAAAGTAAATTCATTATCACATTACATACATGCCACTACATACAACCCTGAGATTAATTTTCTTGCGGGCACTCAATAAATCCAATAACCATAACGGAATCAATGAAAGATCACACCAACATGGTGGACAACCAGTGTGTAAAAGACAACCAACTGGGCAAATACAAAAAAAGAAATAATAATAATAATAATAATAATAAATAAATCAGCTTTAAATATTAAGAACATGAGATGAAATCCTTGAAAGGGAGTCCATAGGTTGTGGGAATATTCAGTGATGGGGTAAGTGAACTTGAGTGAAATTATACCCTCTGGCTAAACAGCCTGATGGTCAAAGGGTAACAACTTTTCCTGAACCTGGTGGTGTGGGTCCTGAAGCTCCTAACCCTCTTCCTGATGGTTATAGTGAAAAGAGGGCACAACCTGGGTGATGCGGGTCCCTGATAATGGATGCTCTTTCCTGGTACAAGATGTGCTCAATGGTGGTGAGGGCTCTACCTGTGTTGGACTGGGCCATATCCATTACTTTTTATTGGCTTTTCTGTTCAAGGGCATTGATGTTTCCATACCAGGCTGTGACACAGATAGTCAATATAATTTTTACCACACAACTATAGAAGTTTGTCAAAGGGTTAGATGTCATGCTGAATCTTTGCAAACTTCTAAGGAAGTAGAGGCGCTGCCATGCTTTCTTTGTAATTGCACTTCCTTGCTCGGCTCAGGACATATCTTCTGAAATGGTAACACCAAGGAATTTAAAGTTGCTGACCCTCTCTACTTTTGATCCCCTGATGAGGACTGGCTCATGAACCCCTGGCTTCTTCCTCCTGAATACAATAATCAGCTCCTTGGTCTTGCTGACATTGAGTGAGAGGTTGTTGTTGTGGCATCACTCAGCCAGATTTCAATTTTCCTCCTTTATGTTGATTCATCATCATCATTGATTTGGCCCATAATAGTGTGTCATCAGCAAACTTAAAGATGGCATTGGAGCTGTGCTTAGTCACACAGTTATAAGTGTAAAGAAAGTAGAGCAGGGTGCTAAGCAAACTGCCTTGTGGTGCACCAGTGCTGATGGGGATTGTGGGGGAGATTTTGTTATCATTCCAAATTGACTGGGGTCTGCAAGTGAGAAAATTGACAATCCAATTGCACAAGGAGGTATAGAGGCCAAGGTCTTGAAGCTTATTGATTAGTTTTAAGGGGATGATGGTATTGACTGCTGAGCTATTTGTCAATAAAGAGCACCTTTGCTTTGGTTTAGTATAAATCATGCACACAGATAAAGGATTTGTAAGTAAACATTTGCAGATTGTAGTGTTTTTCAGGACTGCAGATGTGAGTGCTGTCATGTGCTCACTGAACCTGGCCCCTCTTTATCTACCACCCCAAATACCAATCCAAGCCATTGCTCAGCACGTGGTAGAACTGGAGAACATGGGGAGGATGGTGAGGATGGGGGATGAGCTGAATGACAGAGACTAGAAGATGATAAGGAGCAAGCAATACAAAGAAGGGGTAGGGCCAGCAGCAGAACTGAAGAGAGGGAGAGGGGTTTCTAAAGAACAGTGAGAAGAGTGTAGAGAGAAGGCGTGTAGGAGGAGGATAGGGAAAACTGAAGATAGCAGTCAGGAAGATCAAGGGTGAGAAGGTAAACAGTTTGCAAAGAAGGAAGTGTGAGGCAGAGAGCAAGAGTCTGTGCCCCTTTGGTAGGCATCCGTATGTACTGAGTTTAATTGTCGTCCACCACCTTGCCACTACAAAACCACCTTACTACTCCAAGTCTTTGTTTGGTCAAGCCCTAATAGCAGTTGGCATGCAACGGCCATCCCATGCTAAAAAAAATTATGTTTATGCAATTTCTACTCAATATGAAATGCGAAACCTGCACATCAGGACACACATGGACAGACACAAGAGTGACAAACCAGACCAGGATGTCACTCCATTTTCATAAGCTAGGAACTAGGTGTTGACAATGTTGCCCTCAGTGAGACAGAACAGACAGAAGAGAGCCACTAGAAAGAACTAGACAGTACGTGTACAGTCTTCTGGAAATGCAAACCAGATGATAGTTGCTGCTTTCGTTGAGTAGAATAAGCTCGTCCAAGTGAACTCAGACCCTCAGGCTCACTCCACCACAGAAATAGCATGTTATAGTCATCAATGAATTCATTTCAGTGACACAGACTGCAGTGATTCAAGGCAGCAGCTCATCACCACCTTCAAAGCAGCCAGTTTGTATAATAAAACAGATGTTGCCAGCAATAAACACATCACGTGAATGAATAATTTAAGCAGAAAAATAAACTGTTGCCTGCATGTTTAAAAATAAATGGAGAATTTGATTCATAGAAGCCTTTTAAAAAATGAATTAACTCCTCCATCTTCAAACAAAACATGACTCTCTCTTATAGAGCAGCAATTACTGTTTTAAAAATCTGCTTTATAACTGGCATAATTAAGAAATTTATAGGATGAAAATTTTTTAAAAAGTGCAAATGCAAATGCTGTAAACCTGAAAGCGAAACAGTAAATTCTGGAAAACCACACTTACTCTTCAATTAAAATCAGGTTTATTATCATGGGCATGTTGTGAAATTTGTTGTTTTGAGATGGCAATACAGTGCAAAGAGATAAAATAATTACTATAAGTTACAAAACTAGACAGATAGTAGACAGAAAAAAAAGGCAGCAAAATAGTGAGATAGTCGTTATGAACAGCTGATGGTGGAGGGGAAAAGGCTTTTTCTAAAACTTAACAGTGTGCTCCTTCAGGGTCCTGTACCACCTCCTAGTAATAAGAGGGAATCTGAAATGGAAACTGTTTCTTTATTCACAGATGATCCCTGAGCTGAGTCTGCTTCATCATTCCATCATGGCCAATTTATTATCCCCCTCAAAGCCATTCTCCTGCCTTCTCCCCTTAAGCTTCAATGCCCTCACTAATCAAGTGCCTATCAACCTCCAATATAAGAATAGCCAATGACCTGGCCTCCACAGCTTTCCATGGCAATGAATTCCACAGATTCAGCACCCTCTAGCTAAAGAATTTCCTCATCTCCTCTAAAGAGATGACAGTATTTTGAGCCTGTGTGCTCTGGTCCTAGACACCCCCACTATTGGAAACATCCTCTCAACATCCACTCCACCTCGATTTTACGATGAGAAATTGGACAAACTTTGATCGTTTTCTCTGCATCCACAGATGCTACGAGGCAACCTACATTTTTATACTACCAACAGCCATTGCTGTTCTGTAAGAGAGTCATGTTTTGTTTGAAGATGGGGGAGTTGATACATTTTTAAAAGACTTCGTTGAATCAAATTCTTCATTTATTTTTAAACATGCAGACAACAGCTTATTTTCTGTTTAAATTATTCATTCATGTGGTGTGTTTATTACTGGCAATATCTGCTTCATAATACAAACTGGCTGCTTTGAAGATGGTAATGTATGTATATACTGTATGTGCCTAAGACTCTGCACAGTATAGTACAGAACTATATATATAAGAATTAGTTTTGGTCAGTCAAACCACAGTGGGACTTGTACAATGAATGGTTGAGCACTGGAGAACATTCTGAAATACAGGGACCAAGAAGCAAAAGTAAATAGATTGTTGAAAGCTGTAACACAGAGAACAAGTGGCAGCTGTTAACAGAGGGACTGAACAAACAAAAGACTCGGCCACTAACCATAGTTACCATTAACCCTTGCCCACGCTGCACCAGAATATGCAGATGCAGCCACTCAAGGACCCACCAATAGACAACTTCTGAGGAGAACACCATACTTGACTCGAGTGATCACGCTACTATGGCATAGGCAGACAGTGTGGTGCAGAAAGGCTTTGACATGTTGACCTTCATCCCTCAGGGAACTGAGAACAGAAGCTGGGACATTATGTTGAAGCTGAAGTGGACGTCAGAGAGGCAGGTACAATGCAAAATTTAAAAGGTATTTGGATAAGTACAGTGATAGGATGGGTTTAGAGGGACATGGGCCAAATGCAAGCAAATAGTGAGCACCATGTTCAGTATGGATGAGTTGGGCTAGAAGGCCAGTTTCCAGGCTATATCAGTCTTTGATGCTGAGAGGCATAAGTAGGGTGAAAATATCAGATACTAGAGTACACAGCCTAAGATAGGAGGAAAAGTTAAAGGAGATTTACAAGGCAATTATGTGCATAGGACACACTGCCAGAGGAGGTGGTACAAGCTATTATGATGGCAATGTTCAAAAGGCAGGGATATTAAACAAGTGGGAAATAGAGATGCATGGACCATGTGCAGATAGATGTGCATTTCAAATTGACAGCATAGACACTGCAGGTCTGTTCCTGTTCTATGCTGTTAAAAGACAACGAGATAGACATCAATAGGAAAAAAGTTACAAAACTCTTCAGAAGGAGCAGGGGAGTGCAACAAACTGCAGTTGTTATAAAGGCTGGCATACACAAAAGACATCAAATAGCCTTCTATGCTGCAAGATTCTGAGGAATTATCCCACTCTAAGATTGCAGTTCAATTCTCAAAATCACCTGCAAACCTCATATGTCGGCATTAATTTGAATGCTTCAGGGCTGAAAAGCTCTCAGCTAATTCCGCTGAGAATCTACATTTACAGTGTAATTTTAATTATTAGCAAGAACCTGGTCATTTCAGATAATACTGCTAAAATCCCTGCAAGTATAGTGTGTGAAAACCAAGGAATTTTGACTGAGAACAGAAAAGCATCTTAGCCTTTCAATTTGTGAGAGGAGAATGACCCCAGTTTTCTGTAATAGCTACATGATGGGCGACTAGAAATGCTGGCTTCACAGGCCTTTTATTTGCTTGCGGCTTCAAGGGCATTAAAATGCTCAATTGCTAACTCAAGCAACACAGGGAATAACATAGGAAAAGTACAGTCACCCTTTCAACTTCTGAGAGGACAGTAACCTCAGTTTCCTGTAAAAGTGTGATGGTACTGGTCTCACTGCCCACAAAGCCCTAATCTCAAAAAAAAATTTTAAGCCCTATCTGATATGAATGAATGAATGAATGAAAGAAATTTATTTTGGTCAATACAAATATAACAAAAAACATCATTTTCAATGATGATTTCATAAGACAAAATTACAAAAAAAAATAGATATTCTTTAAAACAGACTGAAAGGGTGTAGGCTGAAGCTACAGCTTATTACGCCTACCCCTCTTACTTAGACAAAAATATATTTGGCGTCAATCATCACATCAAAACAAAAAAATTCATAATCTTTTAACACAAAATCCAATTCCAAGTATCATTTATTTACATTACACCCATTCATTTTAAATCATGTATTTCATATTTGTTCATTAAATTATTTTTAAATAATTTTTTAAACTTGTTAAGTGTGGCGCATGTTTTTAAATTCTCACTACAACTGTTCCATAGATTCACCCAGCTGACTGAAATACAATGATTTCTTACATTTGTTCTTATCCTTTGTTTATGAAATATACATGTTCCTCTCAAATCATGTTGACTTTCTCTCATTTTAAATAACCTTTGGGTACTTTGTGGTAGCTGTTTATTTTTTACTTTACACATAATTTGTATTATTTTAAAATCTATGAAATCTTTAAATTTTAAGTGTTTAGTTGAGTTTGTATTTGTTTTGTATGCTTTTCCCCATACGTCTACACAGTAAGTCATGTATGGGACTATAAGTGAACAGTATAGTGCAGCGGTCCCCAACCACCGGGCCGCAAAGCATGTGCTACCGGGCCACGAGGAAACGATATGAGTCAGCTGCAGCTTTCCTCATTCCCTGTCACGCACTGTTGAACTTGAACATAGGGATGCCAACTGTCCCGTATTAGCCGGGACATCCTGTATATTGGGCTAAATTGCTTTGTCCAATACAGGACAGCCCTTGTCCTGTATTTCCCCCGCTAAGGTAGAGCGTTCCTATGAAATCATTCATGCCGAAATGCTGTAAAGCGAAGAAGCAATTACCATTAATTTATATGGGAAAAACTTTTGAGCGTTCCAAGACCCAAAAAATAACCTACCAAATAACACATAAAAGCTAAAATAACACTAACATATTGTCATTGTGCTGAACAGATACAAAGCCAATGAAATGCAATTAGCATCTGACCAGAAGTGCAAAAGAATAGTATTATTTACAAAATAACTGCGAATGAAAAGTAAGTGCTACAGCACACAAATATAAAAGTACTGAGACAGTACAATATGGGTGCAATACTGCTTAGCACTTTGATGTGAGGTTCAGCAGGGTCACAGCCTCAGGGAAGAAGCTCTTCTTGAGCCTGCTGGTGCAGAGCGGAGGCTCCTGTACCGCCTACTGGATGGGAGGAGAATAAAAAGACCATGGATAGGGTGAGATGCATCCTTGATAATACTTTTCGCCCTGCCCAGGCAGTGTTTATGGTAGATGTTCTCAATGATGGGCAATGGGGTGCCGATAATCCGCTGGGCAGTTTTCACCACACGCTGGAGTGCTTTACGGTCCAATACAGGACAATTGCCATACCACACTGAGATGCAGTTGGTGAGTATGCTCTCAATGGTACAGCGGTAAAAGTCAATATCCTGGGACAGAGGTGAATTTTCTTGATGCTCTGCAGGAAATAAAGGCGCTGTTGCTCCTTTTTGATCAGGATGGAGGAGTTCAGGGACCAGGTGAGATCCTAGGAAATGTGGACACCAAGGAATTTGAAGCTTGATACACGCTCCAACACAGCTCCGTTGATGTAGATGGGGACATGAGCGTGGCTCCTAGCATGCCTGAAGTCCACAGTAATCTCCTTGGTCTTCTGGGTGTTAAGGGCCAGATTGTTTCGGCACACCACGCGGCCAGGTGCTGGACCTCGTCCTTGTAGGCCGTCTCGTCATGCCCTCTGATCAAGCCAACCAGTTGTATCATCAGCAAATGATATAAATTTTAATGTCTGAGAGATCATACATATATCGTTTATATACAAAATGAACAGCAATGGACCAAGCACTGAACCTTATAGGTACAGTATTTAGGGATACCCTCAGTATCGGGAGGTTATACTGTATTCACCTACAGGACAAACAACTTCTACACTTTGGAAAGGTCATGTTGTTGTGCTAAAAAACTGAAATTAGCAATAAATCTCTTGGGCCCAAGAAAGTGAATATGCATCACAATAGTGAGATGATAGGTAACTGTAAATGCTGGCATCATAGGCTTTTTATTTGTTTTTGGCTTTGAGGGTATTAAAATGTTCAAATGTTAATTCAATCAAAGCAAGGGGAAAATGAACGAAAGTACAAGAGCTTACAATAACGGTGAAGAAAGAGACCTTTACCATTATTGAACCCTTAAGATATTTCGGATTCACCCTTAAAGCTCAGTATGTAGCAGAACTCTGTGATCTATGAACAATGCCATCAACTTGTGAACAACCGGAACCTGGGAAGAGGCAGAGAGTGCCATATCTCACCTCAAGAAGAGTACATCTGATGGTGCAGTAATTACTACAGCAAAGACCATGTGATCATCTATTGGAGAGGGTCCAGAGGAGGTTTATGACAATGACTCTGGGAATGAAAGTAGTAGATACGGCCCAGTCCATCATGGGCAAAGCTCTTCCCACCATCGAGCACATCTACACAACCGCCAGAATCTAAAATCTGCTCTTTTCTCGCTGCTGCCATCAGGACAAAGGTACAGAAGCCTCAGAATTACCACCACCAGGTTCAGTAACAGTTATTACCCTCAACTATCAGGCTTTTTGAAACTAAGGGGATAACTTCATTCAACTTCACTTAGCCCATCACTGAAATATTTCCACAACCCAAGGACTCACTTTCAAGGACTCTTCATCTCATGTTCTCAATACTTATTGCCTATCTATCTTATCTAATCTATCTATCTATTTATTTATTTCTTTGTATTTTCACAGTTTGTTGTCTCTTGCATATTGGTTGCACGCCCAAGTTGGTGCAGTCTTTCATTGATTATATTATGGCCGTTATTCTATTGTGAACTTATTGAGTATGTCCACAAGAAAATGAAACTCAGGGCTGCATATGGTGACATATATGCACTTTGAAAGTATATTACCTTTAAACTGAATGCATGAGAAGTGTTTGATGGCTCTTGGCTGTACTGGCTAGAGTTTAGAAGAATGATGGGGAATTTCAATGAAACCTATTGAATGGTCTGGATAGAGTGGACGTGGAGAAAATATTTCCTATAGTGGGGAGTCTAAGACCAGAAGGCACAGACTCAGAATACAAGAACATCCCTTTAGAACATAGATGAGGAGAAATTTCTTCAGCCAAAGTGTTGTGACTCTGTGGAATTCATTGCCACAGACGGCCATGGAGGCCAAGTCTTCAGGTATATTTAAAGCGCAGGTTGTTAATTTCTTAATTAGTAAGGGTGTCAAAGGTTATGAGGAGAAGGTAGAAAATTGGGGTTGAGAGGGATAATACATCAGGCTTGATGGAATGAATGGTGAAGCAGACTGGATGGGCCAATTCTGCTCCTATGTCTTATGGATGAAACTCCATAAGGCAAAATTCCATGTAATGTGGGATTCTTGTCACACAACTGTGATGATCATTTAAAATAAGCTCCTGTTATTTTATAACTAACTACTTTTAAATTGGCAATCTCACACAAATAACAGCAGAGCAAACTCTGGGGGTATGGAGGTGGAATTTATTGATGCACTGGCCATTTAGAAGGCAGCACAAGTAGCTTTACTACATCTGACCTTAACTGGTTGATACGGCAAAAGATTTTCCAAGTAAAAGTATACTACTCTAGCACCATTTTCCAAAATCATATTTGGTATCTTTCTTCAAAACTGATTTGACTCTTCTTCAGCACTCAATTCTGAATCAGAATCAAGTGGATTCAGAATGGACTTAGAATGGGCTGCTTGAAATGCGCTGCTCACAAGAAATGCTCAGTAAACATAAAACACGACAGATCCGTACAGGTCCTTCAGCACATGACGTTGTGCTGACCTTTTAACCTACTCTAAGATCAATCTAAACCCCTCCCTCCTACAAAGCCCTCCATTTTTCTGTCATTATTGTGCTAATCTAAGAGGTTTGTAAATGTCCCTAATGTATCTGCCTTTACCACCACACCTGGCAGGGCATTCCTCACACATATCACTCTGCGTAAAGAATTTAGTTTGACATTCCCCCAATACTTCAATATAATCAGTGAATTAACTGACTATTGGGAAACAAAGGAGCTACAATTTATTACAATAACATCCTTAAGTAAGAGAACTTTTAAAACATTTTACTCAACAGTACATTGCTTTGGCAAATTGAACATCTACCACACAAAAAAAAATTGTCTTCTTAATTGATGTAAAAATTATTCATTAAAGAGAAAGCTTTTTAGCATACTTGGAGATTGCAATTTGATTTTTATCAACTGACAAATCACACACCTTTCATTCTTGTTTTTTTTAATATAATTTTTATTGAGTTTTCGAAGTGATTGCATAGAATGATAATATCTACCCTCCCCCTCCCCTTAACCTTTCCCCCCGATATATACCCCTACCTGAAAAAAAAAGAAAGAAGGACTGCCTGGATAACCTTTCATCAACAAATACAGGTGGCACAGTAGCGTAATGCTATTCATGCTGCTGTCTGTAAGGAGTTTCTGCATACTCCCCATGACTGTGTGGGTTTCCTCTGGGTGTTCCAGTTTCCTCCGACGTTCCAAAGACATGTGGGCTAGTAGGTTATTTGGTCAGTAGGGGCTCGTTGAGCCAGATGAGCCAGTTACTGTGCTGTATCTCTAAGTATCAAAATAAATAAAAATTGCAAGGCATAAAGTAAATCAATCATTGCTTGTAACTTATTATAATAAATAAGTAAGAGAAATGCAAGGACAAACACCTTTCTATGATAGCTGGCAACCTTAACAGAAGGATTAATTAAACCAACTGTCATGAAGACAAAAACAAAATTGTGGATTTTTAATACATACTAAATCAAGTCATACAATTAAAGAACACTCTAGCACCGAAACAAGCTCTTTGGACCATCTAGTCAGTGACGAATTATTAATCTGCCTAGGCTCATCCACATGCTCTCCATACCGCTCCCATCCACGTACCTATCCACATTCTTTTTCAATGTTGAAATCAAACCTGCATTCACCACTATGTCATGGACAAATCATGGACAACACCAAGTTTTGCTTCTTGATTAAAATCAATACTACTACAAAATATTTTAACCAATTTCATTTTGCAAAGGCACATAGTTAAACTTGGGTTGCTGTTTACCTCCCCGTAAAACACTAAGCAACAAATGATAAGGCTTCAATCAAATGTCATTAATTCAATTTTGTCAAAGTAGTGCTCAAAATGCACTACAAAATGAAAATGGTCAAAACAAACATAATTAAGGTCAAATTTGACAGGCACTGTACAGTTTCCACCCGCATAGGCAAAGCAGATAAATACACTAAGGCAATCAAGTCAACATAACATAATAATTGTGTCTCTGGGATGCTATATACCACATTATTAGCACAGTTTAAGTGTTATCAAAAGAGATTCCATTCACATCTGTCACACATAACTTGCATATGGGTTTAACAGAGATGAGAACAATGATAGTTTGTCTAATTTTAACAGAAGGAAACTAAGCTTCAGTATCATCAAAGGATGAATCTGATCCTATGTTTTCTGATAAAATGGAGATCGTATGTAAAAAAAAAACCTCTCAGGTCTTCTTCTGTTAAATTTCAACAACCTCCCTCAAACTACTGTGGAATTCAATACTTAAAACTATAAGGAATGCAGACTCAGTTGACGCTTTTAAACAGTAGCTCAAAATCTTGCTTTTAACTAACTTGCTTTTAACTTTCATTTTCATGTTTGCACTTTATCCCATTGTAATGCACTTTGAACTACATCGTCTGTTTGAAAAGTGCTCTATAAATAAGTTATTATTATTATTAAATGGGCAAGGATGTTAAGAAAAGAGAGAATGGAGAGAAAGACTCCAGCAATGATCATATCCAAGCACCAAGAGAGCCACCTGAAATAAAATGTGTAATCACTTTAAGAATTTGTATCTGACCAACTGGAATGTAATTCAGAAATTATGATCACTTTATTAAAAGCTATATAATAGCTAACACAATATCAGACAGGAGAGAGGCAAGCTGAAATCTATTTTCTCTGGTCAGTTGGGGTGGTCTTCGACCCAAGGGAGATATGGTTACCCCAAGCAGTATTTAGCTTAAGTACTGTTGCTGGGAGAATACTTTAGCCAAAAGGGTATAGGGTGGCATGAACCATCATCAGGCATCACTTCTTATCACACCATCAGTAGCTCATTGGTGGGACAGCTGTAAGTATAGACTGGATGTGGTGAGGATGTTTCCTATATTGGGGGAGTCTAGGACCAGAGGGCACAGTTCCAGAACAGAGTTGAGGAGGAACTTCTTTAGCCAGAATGTGGTGAATCTATGGAATTCATTGCCACAGATGGCTGAGGAGGCTAAGTTATTGTGTACATTTAAAGCAAAGGTTGACAGGTTCTCGATTACTGCCAAAGGTTACAGGGAGAAGGCAGTAGAATGGGGTTGAAAATGATAATAAGTCAGCCATGATGGAATGACTGAGCAGACCCAATTGGCTGAATAGCCTAATTCTGCTCCTACGTTTTATGGTCTTACATTATATGCAGTGTATACAGAGGATCCAGTTAATTGGGCCATCAGTTAATTGAGGCAGTCGGTTATTTCGGACATCACCAAAAGAACAAAAACTATTAAGAAAACAGCTGGAATTCCCTTTGTTCATTTGGAACAGTACATTGCTTAATTCGGACAGGAAACGGTTGCCGAACAGTTTCTAACTAGTATCAGTCGTGTACATTTATGTGAACAGTTTCTAACTAGCATCTGGTGAGAGGCTCGTCATGTTCATTCTGGGGCAACTCACTCACCTTTGCTCCCCACCAAACAGTTAGCTCCAACTTGTGGCTCCAAGTAGCTGTTTGCATGTGAGACCAGTACATCTATTTGTCAGGCAGGCTAAACCAGGGGAGGGGAGCTGGTGACCTCACATCGTGGTGAGGTAGGGACATGCCTGTCCGAGCATGTGAAGTCAGCTCCAGCAGACTGGTCAGATGAAATATACAGTGAGATCCAATAGCCAGGAAGACGCTCCATGGAGAATAAAGAGCATCACAGGGCACAAAAGATGACATAATCACCCACTACAACCAAAGAAGACCCCAGTTTGTACCACTGGACCTGGACTTCTGAGGTTGAGAGTGGAACTGCTCCAGTGCAACAGTTTTTCCACTTGTAAAACTCTCCCACACAGGTTTCTTGTCATCATTACACAAGATGGACAACCACCACATTAACACAAATATAACGCAATCCAATGCTGAGAGTGACTCACACAGCTAAGCGCGCAGTTTATCACATAGGATATTAAATTTGATCACTTCTGCCTTCAAAGTAATTAGATCCCATGGCTCTTACTTCAAACAAGAGTACGGGGAATTTGCTCAAGATCAGTTCAATATTTAATCACTCAATCAAAATGAATGCAGTACATAAGACGACAACTACCTTGGTGTCTGGAGAAACCCTGGCTTCCTAGGTCACAGTACAGAGCCAGTCACTGAGTCTGCATGGCCCTGAGACATATTCAAGTTACAGAAGGTGCAACACAAATGCTAGCACCTTTCTTATCTTGTGGTATCATTGCTCCCAGTGACCGAGGAAAAAAGAATCAACATGTGTTTGCACACCTTTCACTATTCAGTACACAAAAAAGAAATGAAGTAGCTGAGATATATTTTCATTTTGGAATAGGGTTCCTTACTTGTGCCACAACAAGGTTCCACAAACAGAAGTTAGATAATCAACTTGCAATCTGCTTTGGTGATGTTTGTTCAGAGATAAATATTGACATGGGATGACCCAGTGCACATTAATAACCAATCACTCATTGTCAGCACAGCAAGAGAGTAGGTCATTGCCTTCAGAAAGCAGGGAAATGCACGCGTACTTGTTTCCATCAATGGCACTGAGGACAAAGAAGGTTGACAGTTCTTGCTGTCTTGGTAAGGCAGCCAACATAGACAAAGTCTCCACCACCCGACATGCTCTCCCATCAGGCAGGAGATAAGAAAGCCTGAAACCACATGCCACCAGACTCGAGGACAACTTCTACTCTGCTGTGATAGCACTATTGAACGATTCCCTAGTACGGTAACATCATAATCTATTTGGTAACCTTGCACCTTATTGTCTACCTGCATGGCACTTTATTCTTTGTTCTATTTATTTCTTTAATTATTTTTATTTGAGACACTGCACGGTAACAGGCTTCCGGCCAAACAATTCAGTACTGCCAAATTACATCCATTATGACTGATTATCGTACCAACCTGTATGTCCTTGAAATGTGCAGTCACAGGGAGAAGGTACAAACTCCTTACAAAGAGCAGCAGCATTGAACCTAGTTTGCTGGCACTGTAATATGGTAACCACCACGCTACTGTGGCATCCCAGCATCCTCCAATTATCTTACCTTGTACACCTCCAAGTTCAAAGTGCATTTATTATCAATGCATGTACAACTATATACAAACTTGAAATTCATCTTCTTGCAGGCAACCACAAAAAGAAACCCAGTAGAACCCATTAAAAAAACCATCAAACTCCCGAAGTGTGAAATAAAGAACAAATCATGCACATCATAAAAAGTAAACACTCAGAACTAAAATTCACAGCCACAAAGCCAGTCTAGGAGCCTGGTAGTTGAAGGCCACACAGCCTCAGTTCAGTGTAGAGATGAGTAAGCCTCATGGTGCAACAAACCAAACACCCAACCTTTTCAATCTGGCCTTTGCTTAGATCGGCTACGAAACATTGACTTAATCCTCTCTCTCAGGCCTGGCCCTGCCACTTCGACTCAGCCCCGTCCGCGCCAGGAATGGTCAAACATCAGCTTGTTCCTCGTTCTCGGGCCCAGCCCCGCCACTTCGACTCAGCTCCAAGTCCACTCCAGGAATGGCCAAGCATCAAGTTGTTCCTCGCTCTCGGGCCCAGATCCCAACACTTTGATTCAGCCCTTACCCGCCATGCCAACACAACCGTACTGCACCTTCAAGACTCCAGTTCACCAAATCCCACAGAACACAGTAAAAATGCCAGGTCATACAGGAGGTTCAAAAGCTCAACTTCAAAATGGAAGCTACAGGCTATTGATTGCAGTGATCGTTGTCCAGAAAAAAAAAGTTAGTAAATTTGTTTGCTGTCAATGAAGTGTCGCTATGTCTCACCAGTCGCATCATAAACAATGCACTATTGTAATTAATTATGACAGGATGCAAGTTTTTATCCATATCTCAGTGTATGTGACAATAGTAAACCAATTTTCACATGCTCCTGATAAAAGTTGAACTACTGGTCCCCTCAGCAGTGTGGTTGACTATTTTCAGGAATCTGTTTCCAGTTTTTGTCAAATCTATTCATCCATCTCACAACAGATTTCAACCTGATTGGATTGCTGTTATATATCTGAATTTATAAGTGGCTTAGGACAAAATTCAAAATGAAATGCCATTAATAAACTTAATACTCAGTGTTGAGATAAAAACTTAGAAGTTGAAGTGGTGATGATAGACTTTAAAAACTCTCCTGGAGTGTCATCGTCAGACACGATGGACAACCACCACCATATTAACATAAATTAATAAAATCCAACATTGAGAGAGATGCACAACTAAGTGTGCAGTTTATCAATCTCAACTAAGTGTACTTTACCACAGAGAAAGGAATTCTGTTTCTTTTTGTCACTTACTAAAGACCTCTCTGATATCCATATTGAGATGGTAGTGACAAGTTTAATTGAGAAGCTCAGTGGGAATTTGGATGTGATTCTGAAGCACAAAGAGTGGTTGATTCTTAATGTCAGGTTATAAAGAAAAAGATAAGCTATATTGGATATACTGAACAATTCAACAGTATGTCTCAATAAAGTGTTAAAATTGACATGAGGGGCAGGTTTTTTTAGAGCAGTAGGTATTTGGAATGGTTACAGGGGCAGCAATGAGAGCAGTTTGATAGAGTTTTAGAAGGTTTTAAATGGACATCTTAATACAAAGGGGATGGTAGGATATGGATGATACAGAGAAGGAGGACATTTAGTATAAACTGGCATTAAGCTTGGCACCACATCGTGGGCCAATTGCACACGTGTTGTACTTCAAAATAGAACAGCACAGCTTGTCCAGTGCTCTCCTACTCGTTGTTAAAAGTATTAACTAGACAAGAAGGAATGGTTGCGAAATGGCAAATATGAAACAAACAAATCTGAAGAATTCCCCATGCTAAATATTATCTGTGCAGAACAGGAAGGAACATAGCCAAATGGTAGAGCCAACATGTGATGAAAGATTAGGAGATGATCGACTTTCACCGTATCAAGTTCTGGGGAAGAGGCTGTTAAACCAGAAGTAGCAGCAGTATACATCAGACTTCACTGTAGATGGATACAAGACTCATATTTGCACCCATCACAATTCATACCTTTGGCTTAAATAAAACTACTAAAACAAACACTTCTTTTTCTCTCTTGGGAGCACATTACTGAAAAACTGACTGCGTCGAAATTGCTTAAAGAGATTACCAATCAAAACTAGAGTCTCAGCAGTTCTGTAACACAGAGGGAAGATCATATTAAATTGTCTTCTCTAAAGAATGGTATATAGTAAAACAGGAGGGTGGTCATCAAAGGAAAAGAAATTAAGGCAGAGTTTCAGTTTCAAAAACTAAAGATGAAATTAATAAATAAGAAATATCTATCCGAAGATAGTAGATAGGGAAGGTGGAGAAATACTACAGAGGACAGTACGTTGCAGTTTAAAACGTACAAGGAAGACAAGTTCGGACAAATACACCCTCAAGCTTTCAATCATCAAAGGCAGTCCTTTACCTTCCTCCCTCTCAAATTAATCAAAACCCACTTCAATCAATGGTACTGTTTAACTCTGATAAACCTGGAGCTATAAAGGTTTACCAGATGAAAAATAGCCTGCATTTCTGCAGATCACTGAAGTGATTCAATAAGATACAGTGCCTTAAAAAAGTATTCAGTCCCCAATCCTTTGTTCACATACAACTAGAATTTTGATTAATTTGACTGAGAAATTTTATTTGTGAATCACATGCTCCCTTTTTCATGATACAGCCCAAAAACAGGGAAGATTGTAAAACATGAAAAACTGAAATGTCAGGAGTTGAAAAGTATTCATCCCCTTTGCCTCAGTACTTAGTTGAATCACCTCTCACAGCCAGTAGTCTTTTTTGGTAAGTCACAATGTAATGAAGCAAGATCTACTGATTTCTCTTTGCAAAATTGAGGTCTTATCAGAGGTGTTACATCAGATTAAGGTCAGGAATTTGACTGGGCAATTCAAAAAAATCAGTCTGGTCTCAATCAATGAGAAGATGAATGGTATTAAATTCAGGGAGATCCTGGATAAAAACTTGTTAGCCTCTGCCAGAAAGCTTAAATTGGGAAGGAAGCTCTTCTTCCAGAAAGACAACAACCTAAAGCACACTGCCATAACAACAATGGAGTGGCTTCAAATAACAAAAATTAAGTGGTTGACCTAACATCTCTGGCAAGACCTCAAGATCGCTGTCCACCGCCAATTCCCAACTAACTTGGCACAGCTTGAGCAATTTTGCATGGAGGAATGAGCAAATCTTGCTCCTTCAGATTGTGCAAAGCTAATAGAGACCTATTCAAAAAGACTACTGGCTCGAATAGTTGTGAGTGGTCACTCCTAAGTATAGAGGAAAAGGGGACAGATACCTTTGAACTGTTCACATTTTAGTTTTTGAATTTTTAGTTTTACATGCTTTACAACTTTCACTGTGTTTTGACTGCACTGTGAAAACAGGACCATGTGATTTACAAATAAAAATCCTCAGTCAAATTGATCAAAAAACCTGGTTATAACACTCATTTACGTGAACAAAGGATTGGGGGCTGAACACTTTTTCAAGGCACTGTATATATCGACATTAATCATTTTAATTGAAATTTGTGGCAATGACCAAATTGATGATTTATGCTCTTTAGTTTCTGTAATGGGCTGCACAAAAATGTTACCATTGTTCCTTGTATTAAAATAAGCTATTTTCAAAATGATTCATTTGGGTTCAATTGACTCTAATGAAAAAAAAGTTGTGTATTCATCGACAGAAAATGAGCTATGACGTTTTATGATTAATTATTAGCATTGCCGAAACAATAACACAAGACATTCTGCAGAGGCTGGAAATCCAGAGCAACACAGATAGAAAATGCTGGAGGAACTCAACAGGACACGCAGTAAACAGTGGTGCTAGAAAGTTTGTGAACTCTGTAGAATTTTCTCTATTTCTACAAAAATATGACCTAAAATGTGATCAGATCTTTACACAATTCCTAAAACTAAACAAAGAGAACACAATTAACTAAATAACACAAAAAAATTGCATTTGTTCATTTTTTTAAAATTTAGAGATAGAGCACAGTAACAGGCCCTTCCGGCCCAATGAACCCTATTAATAGGTCAATATGACCTATTAATCTACTAACCCATATGCTTTGGGATGTGGTAAGAAACCCGGTGTTCTGGAAGAATTTGACAGAGTTTTGGAAAAGGGGACTAGGAAGATTGACAAGGACAGGGTAGCAGGCATTGTCTATATAGACTTTACCAAGGCCTTTGACAAGGTCCTGCGTGGTAGGATGGTCTGGAAGATTATATCATATAAGGTTTCTAGGATGAGCTAGCCAATTGGATACAAAATTGTCTTGGGGTGATAAGAGTTAGAGGATGATGGTGGAGGGTTGTTTTTCAGATTGGAGACCTGTGACCAGATGTGTGCTACAGGGATCTTGCAGGCAAGGTTAGTAAGTTTGTGCCAATGCCACACAACTGCCGCTTAAGTGTTGCAAATGTACCTGCCTCAGCCACTTCCTCTAGCAGATCATTCCAGGAACTCGCTACCCACTGTGGAAAGAAGTTACCTCTCTTGTTTCTTTTAAATCTCTACCCTCTTATCTGGTATCCACCCTCTCCCTTTGTATTCCCTAACCCAGGGAAAGGATTATTACCATCCACCTTATTCACACCCCAAATGACTTTAAAAACTTGACGTCACTCCTCATTCTCCTATACTACAAGGAATTAAGATTCAATGTGGCCAATCTCTCCCGATAACTCAGGCTCTTTAGTCCAGTCTTATAAATTTCTTCTGCACCCTCTCCAGCTTGAAAATGTCTTTCCTATAACATGGTGACCAAAACTGTACAACATCAATGGAGGGATATGAGTAGTTGATGTTTCAGAACTGGACAGAAGCCAGAAAAAAAGTTGGCGGGGGAGGGGGGCAGGGGAGAGAGGAAATACAATTTGATAGGATGACTCCAGGTGAGGGGGAACATGGGTTGGTGGGTAGGTGAAGGAGTGAGGTAAAAAGAAATATGAGAATTTAGTAAGTTATAGGTAGAAGAGGTAATGGGCTAAAGAAGGAAGGATCTGATGAGAAAGGAGAGTAGACTATAGAATAAAGAAATGGAGGTAGGGAACCAGAGGAAGATGATGGCCAGTTCACAAGGATGGGAAAGGGGAAGAGAAGGTAGGAAGGCCACCAAAATGAGGAAGACACGAGGGATTGGAAAAGAAAGAGGAATGGTTACCAGAAGTTAGAGAAATCTATGTTCATGCCATCAGGTTGGAGATTACCAAAACAGAATATGAAGTGTTACTCCCTGAACCCGTACGTAATACTCCAAGTTTGACCTCATGAACAGCGTGCATAACTGCAACATGAAGTTCCTACCCTTAACTCAAGGCCTCAAGGCCCTGACTGATGAAGGCCAGCATGCTAAATGCCTTCTTCACCACCATCTACTTGCAAAGCCATTTTCAGAAAACTATGCATTTGCTCTCCAAGGTCTCTCTGTTCCATAACACTCATCGGTGCCATGCCATTCATTGTACAGATCCTATCCTGATTTGAATGTCCAAATGCATCACCTCACACTTAACTCAGATGAAATCAATTTACTATTCCTCAGTCCACCTCCTTAAATAATCAAGATCATTTGTAATTCATTTAACCTGCTTCACTGTTAACAAGACCCCTTGATTCACCATCATCATCAGACTTGCTAATCTTGCCATGTACATTCACACCCAAAATAGTTAGGGTCTCGGCCTGAAACGTCGACTGCACCTCTTCCTAGAGATGCTGCCTGGCCTGCTGCGTTCACCAGCAACTTTTATGTGTGTTGCTTGAATTTCCTTTCTTTCTTTCTTTTTAAATCTTTTTATTGAGTAAGTATACAAAAAAGGTAAGCCATATAAACATTAATACAATGTTAAAGTATAATAAAATTCCAAAAGATAACAATACCAAAAAGAAAATACTACAAACAATGTAATTTAAGCATAAGAAACCAAAATAACATAATAGTATACTAGATTTTATATATATCAATGGAAAAAAAGAAAAAAAAACCCCAAAAAAAAACCCACCGTGCAACTAACTAAAAGCAAAGCAAAGCAATGGGCTAACTTGAAACCAAACAGAGTTAAACTTAAAATCACGTCCTCAATCCCGACCTCCATTGAAACAGTAAAAAAAAAACAAGAAGGGTAAATATTACATTAAATGAAAATATCGAATAAAAGGTCCCCAAATCTGTTCAAATTTAAATGAAGAATCATGAAGGTTACTTCTAATTTTCTCCAGATTCAAACATAAAATCGTCTGAGAAAACCAAAAAAAGGTAGTTGGAGCATTAAGCTCTTTCCAATGTTGTAAAATACATCTTTTCGCCATTAAAGTAAGAAATGCAATCATTCTACGGGCTGAAGGGGAAAGATTACTAGAAATTTTAGGTAGTCCAAAGATAGCAGTAATAGGGTGAGGAGAGATATCTATATTTAATACCTTAGAAATAATATTGAAAATATCTCTCCAAAAAGTTTCCAAAGTAGGGCAAGACCAAAACATATGAGTTAAAGAGGCTATCTGCCCCGAACATCTATCACAGAAAGGATTAATATGCGAGTAAAAACGCGCTAACTTATCTTTGGACATATGTGCTCTATGCACCACTTTAAATTGAATTAGGGAATGTTTAGCACAAATAGAAGAAGTATTAACTAATTGTAAAATCTGCCCCCAATCATCCACAGAAATGGTAAGCCCCAATTCCTGTTCCCAATCTACCCTAATCTTATCAAATGGAGCTTTCCTGAGTTTCATAATAATATTATAAATCATAGCCGATGCACCTTTCTGACATGGATTAAGGTTAATTATCGAATCTAAAATATATATAGGAGGAAGCATTGGAAAGGAAGGAAGTATAGTACTTAGAAAATTTCTAACTTGTAAATATCTAAAAAAATGTATTCTTGATAGGTTATATTTATTAGATAATTGTTCAAAAGACATAAGGGAACCATCTAAAAATAAATCCAAAAACCGTAAAATACCCTTAGTCTTCCAAGTTTGAAAAGCGCGATCCGTAAAAGAGGGAGGAAAAAATATGTTACCTAAAATAGGAATCGCTAACCCGAATTGATTAAGATCAAAAAATTTTCTGAATTGAAACCAAATACGCAAAGCATATTTAACGATCGGGTTAGAAACCTGCTTAAAGCATTTCGAATCAAAAGGAAGAGATGAACCTAAAATAGAACCAAGTGTATAACCCTGAACAGATTGTAATTCCAATGCTACCCATTTAGGAATAGATAGTATATCCCGGTCAAGTAACCAAAATTTCATATGTCGAATATTAATAGCCCAATAATAAAATCTAAAGTTAGGTAATGCTAAACCTCCATCTCTCTTAGCTTTCTGTAAATGTATTTTACCCAGTCTCGGATTCTTATTCTGCCAAATAAATGAAGAAATTTTAGAGTCGACTTTATCAAAAAAAGATTTAGGAACGAAAATTGGTAATGCCTGAAACACATATAAAAATTTTGGCAAAAAAAACATCTTAACTGCATTAATACGACCAATCAAAGTTAAATATAAAGGAAACCATTTAGATGAAAGTTGAGTAATATGGTCTATTAATGGTAAAAAGTTAGTCTTAAATAAATCTTTATGTTTACAAGTAATTTTAATCCCAAGATATGAAAGGTAATTATTAATCAATTTAAATGGAAATTTATAATATAAGGGAAGATGTTTATTAATCGGAAAAAGTTCACTCTTACTAAGATTTAATTTATAACCTGAGAAAAGACCAAATTGTGCTAATAACTCTAAAACAGCAGGAATAGATCTCTCAGGATTAGAAATATATAAAAGTAAATCATCAGCATAGAGTGATAATTTATGGGACTTTAATCCCCGAGTTATCCCAGTAATATTTGAAGATTCTCGAATAGCAATTGCAAGAGGTTCTAATGCAATATCAAATAATAGGGGACTAAGAGGACAGCCTTGTCGAGTACCACGAAAGAGAGGAAAAAAAGGTGAGTTTAATGAGTTAGTACGAACCGAGGCTACAGGGGAGTGATATAACAGTTTAATCCAGGATATAAATTTCAGGCTAAAATTAAACATTTCAAGCACCTTAAAGAAATAAGGCCATTCTACTCTATCAAAAGCTTTCTCGGCATCTAAAGAAATAACACACTCAGGAACATTTTGTGAGGGAGTATAAACGATATTTAACAATGTACGAATATTATAAAAAGAGTAACGACCTTTAATAAAACCCGTTTGGTCTTCCGAAATAATAGAAGGAAGTACTTTTTCTAGTCTATTTGCTAATAACTTAGAAAAGACTTTAGAATCAACATTTAATAAAGATATTGGTCTATAAGATGCACATTGAGCAGGGTCTTTATCCTTCTTTAGTATTAAAGAAATTGATGCTCTATTAAAAGATTCCGGAAGTTTACCAAGTTTCAAAGAAGCCTCAAAAACCTTATAGAGCCAGGGAATCAATAAAGAAGCAAAACATTTATAAAATTCAACGGTAAACCCATCAGGGCCAGGAGCTTTCCCCAGATTCATAGAAAAAATAACATTCTTAATCTCATCCATTGTAATGGAAGTATCTAATAAAGAAGACATATCCTGTGAAATCTGAGGAAAGTCTAACTTATCTAGAAAATAATTCATATATTTAGAATCTCGAGGAGACTCTGATTGATATAAAGAAGAATAAAAATCACAAAAGGTATGATTAATCCCCACATGATCCAATATCAATCGATCATTTTGATTATAAATCTGATTGATTTGAGATTTAACATAATTAGATTTCAATTGATTAGCCAGCAGCTTGCCAATTTTATCACTGTGAACATGAAAATCACTTCTTGTTTTCTTTAATTGGTTTACAATCGAGGACGAGAGTAGTAAACTGTGTTCCATTTGAAGTTCAGTTCTTTGTTTGTATAGCTCCTCAGAAGGAGCCATAACATATTTCTTATCAATTTCTTTAATCTTGTCCACAATTGCCATCTCCTCCTGCTTCTGTTTCTTCCTCAAAGCAACGGAATACGAAATAATCTGACCCCGAATATAGGCTTTAAAAGTGTCCCAAAGAGTGTTAACCGAAATATCTTCTGTATGGTTAATTATAAAAAAAAGCTCAATCTGTTCATTCATAAAATTAACAAAGTCCGAGTCCTGAAGCAACAGCGAATTAAAACGCCATTGTCTATTGTTTGGTATATTGGCCATAATTTTAATAGAAAGCTTAAGTGGAGCATGATCCGAAATGGTTATAGAATCATAATCACATTTAATCACTGAAGGAATGAGACGAGAATCAATAAAAAAATAATCAATTCTTGAATAGGAATGATGAACATGTGAAAAAAAGGAAAAATCTTTTTCCTGAGGATGCAGAAAACGCCAAATATCCGTCGACCCAGAATCAGAAAGGAAAAAATTAATCAAATTTGCAGATTTATTAGGTAAAGTCCGTAAAGGAGCTGAACGGTCCAAAGCTGGAGATAAACAGGTATTAAGATCTCCGCCCCAAATCAATGAAAACTCGTTCAAATTCGGAAACTGATCAAACAATGATTTATAAAATTCCGGACAATCCATATTAGGAGCATAAACATTAACCAAAACTACTTTTTTATTAAATAGTAAACCACTAACCAATAAAAATCTACCATTCGGATCAGAGATAATATCCTGTTGTATAAAAGTAACTGAGGAATCTATAAAAATAGAGACGCCTCGAATCTTAGCATTGGAGTTCGAATGAAATTGTTGTCCCTTCCAGAATTTGAAAAAACGTAGTCTGTCCCCCCTCCGTACATGGGTCTCTTGTAAAAATAAAATTTGTGCTTTAAGTCTCCGGAACACTTTAAAAACTTTTTTTCTTTTAATAGGATGATTAAGACCATTAGTATTCCAGGAGACAAAATTAATAATAGACTCCATAAATCCTAAAGTCAACCCACAACAGGGAGGATTGACAATAGGCGCGACCCACAAACCCGGAGAGGGAACAGAACATACAAAAGATACCGGGGAAAAGGACGCAACCAGTACTTCAATAATGTATATAGCCCAAAGAAAAACAAACTAAAACGTGAAGCCCCTCCCGCCACCCCCCAGCCCAAGACCCCAAGGCAAAATCTAAAGCAGACCCGCCAGAAAGAAGCAAGCGCTAAAACTACCCCCATGACTTCCGGTATACGCTCCCTAAAAAAAAGGTATAAATATGAAAAGGATCAGCTAATTGTAAAACAGTAAAAAAATAAGTAAAAAAAAGTTAGCTCAATTAGAATACACACAGAACAGAACAAAAGCCGGAAAATATATATTAAAAAAAAACCACAATATACCTCAAACTCATGAATAGACACAGCAACAAAAAAAATAGGATTATTAACATAAAGTGATTATAAAAAGCAAAACAGAATAAAATTTAAACAAAAACTACAAAATTTAAGGCCGCACAGGAAATACGTAAGATGACAAAAGGGAAGTAACCACCCAGAATCCCCTGGGAAAAGAAAGAAATGACGCAGTTAAAAAGAAAGTTTAGTAGCCATATTAAGAAATCGAAAGTAAACTTTTCTGCCCAAATAGGGCACAGAAAAGTTAAAACCAACCAATTCACAGCCTCCGATCGACGGAGAAAATTAAAAAGAAAGCAATTAAGATGTTGGAGATGAAAGTTGATCCAGATAACTCTGGGCATCCGATGGAGAATCAAAAAAACGAAGGGCTCCATCTGACATGCGAATCCTTAGACGTGCAGGGTACAGCAGCGCTGGTCTTAAATCCCTCTTATAGAATTCCGACATCACGGATCTGTAACGGACCCGTTGGTCCCAGATTGGTTTACTGAAATCTTCCACGAATCGGAACTTAAGATCCGAAAAATCAATGAAACCTTTAGATCGAGCGAATCGAAACAGTCTCTCCTTGTCTTGAAAGTAATGAAAACGTAAGATAACATGCCTAGGTCTATCTGACCTAGACGAGTATGATGGGATTCTGTGAACACGATCCAGTAGCGGTGGTTGGTCAGGAAATACAGTAGGGAATGCATCTTTTAAAAGTTGGGAGAAATATTTCATGGGGTTGTTACCTTCAGCGGCTTCCCTCACGCCAATCATTCGTAAATTCTGCCGTCGCATTCTAGATTCCAAGTCAGAGTTTTTAAAAGTCAAAAAGTCAAGTTTCTTCTTCATTACATTAACTGTTTCTTCGATTTTCCCCATCTTAAGCTCACTTTGTTGCGCGAATTTTTGAAGATCAGATATAGCCGACTGATGTTCCGCAATACATGTTTGCATCTTATCAATTAAACCGGCAATTTTCTGGAAATTAGTTGAGATTTCCGTATGAATCAGGTCTTTAACAGGGCCTGCAATTTCCGCACGAATCATCTCCCTAACAGAGGTTGAGATTTCCCTCTGAATTAACTCCGATATCGCTTTCAAAGTCACCGGTGATTCAGTCGGAGGGAGATCCGTAGCTTTCGGTTTAACCGGAGGTTTACCATCCTTGCCGTCTTTCTCGTTCTTAGACATAGCAGATCTCAGTATCATCCAATTGTCAGAGAATTCAGTTTAATTCAAAGTATTGTAAGAGTTGATGCCTTAATGGTTAATTAAAGTATAGCTGACCATAGAGAAAAAAAACTCAGAGGTAATGGAGCGAGTCAAGAACGCGACTTCACTCCATGAGCGCTACCGGAAGTCCCTTGAATTTCCAGCATCTGCAGAATTCCTGTTGTTTACATAAATAATGAACTACAGAAATCCCAACACTGATCCCTGGGATACGTAACTAATCACAGTTGAAGATATGACATTCAACCATTATCCTCTGACCATCGATATAGGAATAGACTTAGGCCATTTCACTCAGCCATAATGGAATGGCAGAGCAAACTAGATGAGTTATTATCTCTCATAACCTCATTCGCCTGCCTTCTCCCTATAACCTTTGACACACTAACCAATCAAAAACCTATCAAGTTCCACTTTAAAAATACCAAAGGACTTCGCCTCCACTGCCACCTGGGGGAATGAATTCCATAGATTTACCACCATCTGGCTAAAGAAATTCCTCCTTAACTCTGTTCTAAATGGATGCCCCTCTAATCCAAGGCAATGCCCGATGGTCCTAGGCTCCCAAACTATAGGAAACATTCTTTGCACATAAATTCTATCTAGGCCTCTACCTCTACTTCCCGTCATTCAGTCAATTCTGAATCCACCTGGATAGTTCTTTCAAAATCCCATGCAACCTACTCTTCCAGATCAGTCTGTCACGTGGGGCTGTGTCAAAGGCCTTACTAAAGTCCCTATAGATAACATCCTGTGCCCTATCATCTACTCTCTTGGTTACTTGTTTTCAAACTCTGGAAAATTCATCAGACATTATCTCCCATGCACAAAACCATGTCCTGATCAGCCCTTGATTATCCAAGTGATGGCAGATATTGTCCCTCAGAATTCCCTCCAGTAACTTCCCTACAACTAAAGTCAAGCTCACTGGCCGGTCCTCACTACCCCTCTTGATCAATGGAACAATATTAGCCATCATTCAGCTTCTGGAACCTCACCAGTGGCTAACAACAAAGTATCTCTACAAGGGACTGTGTGGTTTCTTCTTGGGCCGCCAATAAAGTCCAGGGATGCACTTGGTCAGGCCCTGGGTATTTTCCAACTTTGATGTGCTTCAGGGCTGCAAGTACCTCCTTCCTCCTAATATGCATATCCATTACCTCACTACACTACACTAATTTCTTTGGCATCCATGATATTCTCCTCAGTAAAGACTGAGTAAAAATCTCAGCCATCTCCTGCAGCTCCACATATAGACAGTCTTGACAGTCTTTAAGTGGATCCAGTCTCCTCCTAGTCACCCTTTTGCTATTAATACATGTAACGGAAGAACCTCTTGGGATTATGTTTAAACCTGCCAGCAAATCCATCTCATACCTTCTTTTTACCCTTCAAAATTTCCTTCTTGTCTGCTCTGATATTCTTCAAGAGATTCTTTTGTACCCAGCTGCCTAAAAGTGTGTACACTTTATTCTTTTTCCTTATCAGAACCTCAATATCTCTCATCATATTTCCTCTTACTCCAATTAAACATTTTCCTGCCTTGTCCACTCCGATCCCTCTCCAATGCTATGGTAATGGAGGTAGAATTGTGGTCTACCCTATCTATAAACTCCACCCTATCTAAACTCCTCGCTCTAGGGACATGCCAATCAATATTTGGGAAATTAAAATCTCCCACCACGACAACCCTGGTATTATTGCACCATTCCAGAATATCTCCCTATCTGCTCCTCGATGTCCCTGTTACTATTGGGTGGCTATAAAAAACACCCAGTAGAGTTATTGACCCCTCTCTGTTTCTAACTTTCACCCACAAAGACTCAGTAGACAATTCCTCCATGACTTACTCATTTTCTGCAGCCGTGACCCTATCCCTGATCAACAGTGCCATGCATCCACCTCTTTTGCCTCCCTACCTGTCCTCTCTGAAACGTCTAAAGCCTGGCACTCTAAGTAGCCATTCCTGCCCCTGAGCCATCCAAGCCTCTGTAATGACCACAACATTATAGCTGATCCATGCTCTAAGCTCATCGGTTTTGTTCATGACACTCCTTGCATTAAAATAGGCACATCTCAAACCTTCGGTCTGAGCGCATCCCTTCTCTACCACCTGCCTATCCTCCCTGTCGCATTGTCTACAACCTTTCTCTATTTGTGAGCCAACCACTCCTTCCTCCGTCTCTTCAGTTCAGTTCCCACCCCCCATCAATCCTAGTTTGAACTCTCCCCAATAGCCTTAGCAAACCTCCCTGCCAGGATATTGTTCCTCCTCGGATTCAAGTGCAACCCATCCTTATTGTACAGTTCACATCTGCCCCAAAAGAGGTCCCAATGATCCAGAAATCTGAATCTCTGTGTTCTGCTCCAATCCCTCAGCCACGCATTTATCCTCCACTTAACTCTATTCCTATACTCACTGTCGCATGGCATAGGCAGTAATCCTGAGATTACTACCCTTGTGGTCCTGCTTCTCAGATTCTTTCCTAACTCCCTGTAGTCTGTTTTCAGGACCTCCTCCCTTTTCCTACCTATGTTGTTGGTACCGATATATACCACGAACTCTGGCTGTTCACCTTCCCACTTCAGGATATCGTGGACGCGATCAGAAACATCCCAGACTCTGGCACCTAGGAGGCAAACTACCATCTGTGCTTCTTTCCTGCGTCCACAGATTCACCTGTCTGACCCCCTAACTATAGAGTCCCCTATCACTGCTGCCATCCTCTTCCTTTCCCTACCCTTCTGAGCCACAAGGCCAAACTCTGTACCAAAGGCGTGGCCACTGTGGCTTCCCCCAGATAGGTTGTACGCCCCCCACCCCCCAAACAGTACTCAAACAGGAGTACTTATTGTTAAAGCGGACAGCTATAGGGGTACTCTCTAGTATCTGACTCTTGCCCTTCCCTCTCCTGACTGTTATCCACTTATCTGTTTTGCGAGGTCCAGGTGTGACTACTTGCCTATAGCTCCTATGCATCACCTCCTCACTTCCCCTGACCAGATGAAGGTCACCGAGCTACATCTTGGTGCACCTGGTGCAAATGTGGCCATCCAGGAGGCTTGGAGTCTCCCAGACATCCCACATCCGACACCCAGTACAGAACACTGGCCTTTCAGGCATACATCGTATTCCTACTCTTCACAAGTAACCTACCTCGCCTCGATGCATTATCACCAAAGCCCCATTGAGCCAAAACCCTCCTACTCTGACTCCCTCTACTCATGCGTCCACTCTATAAAGCTGTCTTCTTTTAAAATTCTTCCTGGCATATGAGTGAACACAGATTTTATTCAAAGTTGTAGCCAAGTGTAAACCACAAAATCATTCAGAATCTTACCCAAACAGAAGCCCTGGATGAACCATGAGATCCGCATTCTGTTGAGAGCCAAATCAGAGGCATTCAAGTATGGTGACCAAGAAGTTTACAAGAGGTCTAGGTACGACCTCTGAAAAGCTGTCTCACAGGTAAAGTAGCAATTCTGGACTAAACTTGAATCAATGAAGGATGCTCGGCAGTTGTGGCAGGACTTCAATGCTATCATCTCATACAAGTCACATAGGTGACAACAGGGCATTGCTTCCAGATGAGCTTAATGTGTTCTATGCTTGCTTTGACCATCAAAACATAGAGGCACCATCACCAACTCCCACAGCCCCTAATGATCCTGTGATTCCAGTCTCTGAGACCGATGCATTGTGCAGGAGGGTGAAACCACGGAAAGCAACTGGCCAAGATGGGATATGGGGTTAAGTGCTAAAGACCTGTGCTGATGAATTGTCTGGAGTGTCACTGAGATCATTAACCTCTCGCTTTGGTAGTCTGAGGTATCCACCTACTTCAGGCAGGCTTCAATTATACCGGTACCCAAGAACACAATAGCCTGCCTCAATGACTACCATTCAGTCACACTTGCATCCATGGTGATGAAGTGTTTTGAGAGACTGTTGATGAAATATATCAATTCCTGCCTGAGAAGCCACTTGTATCGGCTCCAAGTTGCCTACTGGCACAACAGTTCCACAGCAGATGCCATTTCATTGGCTCTACATTCAACCCTGGAATATTTGGGCCGCAAAGGTGTATGCATCAGGATGTTCTTAATCGATTACAGTTCAGCATTCAATACTATCATCCCCTCAAAACTAATCAATAAGCTACAAGATCTCAGCCTTAATACCTCCTTGTGCAATCGAGGCCTCGATTTCCTCACTTGCAGACCCTAGTCAGTTCAGATTGGCAACAATGGCGCCTCCACAATCTCCATCAGCACAGGTGCACCACAGGGCTGTGTGCTTAGACCCTTGCTCTGCTCGCTTTATACTTACGACTGTGAGGCTAAGCACAGCTCTAATGCCGTATTCAAGTTTGCTGATGACATCACTGTCGGTGGCCGAATAAAAGGTGGTAACATATCAGCGTATAGGAGGGAGGAGGTCATCATCAGGTTATCAGAGGTGGAGAGAGTCAGAAACTTTGGATTGCTTGGTGTTATCATTTCAAAGGACCTGTCCTGGGTCCAGCATGTAAGTAAAATTACGAAGAAAGCACGGTAGTGACTCTACTTCTTTAGGAGTTTATGAAGGTTCAACATAACATCTAAAACTGATAAAACTTCTAAAGATGTGTGGCGCACACTAAATTGACTGGCTGCATCATAGGCTGGTATGGCAACGCCAATGCCCTGAATGGAAAATCCAACAAAAAGTAGTAGATGCGTACCAGTCCATCAAGGGTAAAGCCCACCATAAGAGAGTAGAATCTTTCAACAGCGTACCTCCCACGACCCAGGTCATGCACTCTTCACAGTGCTGTCATCAGGAAAAAGACCATAAGACATAGGAGCAGAATTAGGCCATTATCAAGTCTGCCCCACCATTCAACCATGGCCGGTCTTTCTATCCCCTCCTCAGCCCCAAACCCCTGCCTCTTCCTGAAAACTTTGAAGCTGTGTCCAATCAAGAAACTATCAATCTCACCCAACGACCTGGCCTCCACAGCTGCATCTGGCAACAAATTCACCACCCTCTGGCTAAGGAAATTTCTCTGCAACTCTGTTTTAAAAAGATACCCCATGCTAAGGCTGTGCCCTCTTGACCAAGACTCCCCCACCAGGCCAAACATCCTTTCCACATCTACTCTGTCTAGCCTTTCAACGTTCAAAAGGTTTCAATGAGATACCCACCTTCTAAATTCCAGCGAGAACAGGCTCACAGCCGTCAAACATTCCTCATATGATAACCCTTTCATTCCTGGAATTATCCTTGTGATCCTCATCTGAACCCTCTCCAATGCCAGCACATCTCTTCTCAGATGAGGAGCCCAAAACTATACACAATACTCGAGGTGAGGCCTTAACAGTGCCTTATAAAACCTCAGCATCACACCCCTGTTCTTGCATTCTAGACCTCTTGAAATGAATGCTAACAATGCATTTGCCTTCCTCACCACTGACTCTACCTGCACCTTAACATTTAAGGTGTCCTGCAAAAGGACACTCAAGTCCCTTTGCATCTCAGATTTTTGGATTTTCTCCCCATTTAGAAAATAAGTCTGCACATTTATTTCTTCTACCAAACTGCATGGCCAAGCATTTTCCAACAATGTATTTCATGTCCATTCTGCTCATCTGTCTAAGTCCATCTGCAGCCTTCCTGTTTCCTCAACACTATCTGCCCCTCCCCCATCTTTGTATCATGTACAAAACTGGCAACAAAGTCATCTATTCCATCATTTAAATAACTGACATACAGCATAAAAAGAAGTCCCAACACTGACCCCTGCAGAACACCACGTCACTGGCAGCCAACCAGAAAAAGATCCTTTTATTCCCACTCGCTGCCTCTTACAATCAGCCAATGCTCTAACCATGCCAGTAACTTTCCTATAATACCATGGGCTCTTAACATGGTGTCATGTGTGACGCCAAGCAGAGCTACCGGACAGATGATGCTAATGAGAGAGGTAACGGAAGACAATGGAGAAACATTCAAAATGCTAATAAGAGAGAAGAGAGAGATTAACCAGAAAGAAACACAATTCAGATATTGACAGACCGGTTGCTTTGAACCTGAACTGTTTGAAGTTTGATGGACAGGTGATACCCCAGCAGGGGGATAAAAGAGCAGGATTGCTAAGGCATGAGACACGCCACGAGACCCTGGAAAGAGCAGTGTGCCCCCACAAGTTTGTGGGAGTTTGGAGGACCGGATCGCGGGAACAGATCAGAGACTCACAGGGTGTAAAGGTACGATCGGTGGGAACCTGGGGTGTGTGTCCGCCATTGCCTGGGTGTCGGGTTCACCACGGAAGAACAATCGTATCCAGAACGGAGGGGTCACAGTCGGTGACCACAGCGGGATTAAAAGACATCAAAAGGTCTGCCCGAAACCAACTGCGAAGACATCAAAAGGTCTGCCTGAAACCAGCTGCATCTCTCACTCTCTCTCCCCCCAACGGTACAACAGCAGCGACTACTTCGAACTGCACTAAACTGAACTGAACTCTGCTTCACTTAAGACTGATCATTTTACCCCCAGACTGCAATACAGCTTGGTTGATTCCTATTACCCTAGTTCTGTGTATATGTGTGTATTATCATTGCTAACCTGTTACATTTATATCCTTACGATTAGTGTACTGTATTACTTATTTCTTTAATAAAACTTTATTAGTTCCTAGTAATCACAGACTCCAACGAGCGTTCCATTTCTGCTGGTTTGGCAACCCAGTTACAGGGTACGTAACAGTGGTAAGTAGCCTCATGTTTGGCTCCTTGTCAAAGGTCTTCTGAAAATCCAAATATATAACATCCACTGCATCCCCTTGATCTATCCTACATGTAATCTCCTCAAAGAATTCCAACAGGATTTTCCCTTAAGGAAACCATGTTGACTTTGTCCTATCTTGTCCTGTGTCACCAAGTACTCCATAACCTTATTCTTAGCAACTAGGTCCAACATCTTCCCAACCACTGAGGTCAGGGTAACTGGTTTATAATTTCCTCTTTGCTCTCTCTCTCTCCTTTCTGAAAGAGGGGAGTGACATTTTCAATTTTCCATTCCTCTGGAACCATGCCAGATTTCAATAATTCTTGAAAGATCATTCATAATGCCTCCACAATCTCTATCATTACCTCTTTCAGAACCCTAAGGTGAAGTTTATTTGGTCCGGATGATGTATATCCCCTTTCAGCTTTTTGAGGACCTTCTCTCTTGTAATAGTAACTGCACTCACCTCTCTTCCCTCACACCCTTCAACATCTGACAAAATGCTAGTATCTTCCACAGTCAGGACTAGTGCAAATAGTTCATCTGCCATCTCCTTGTTCCCGTTATTATTTCTCCAGACTCATTTTCCAGTGGTCCTATATCCACTCTCATCTCTCTTTTATTTCTTATCTTCTTGAAAAAGCTTTTTCTATCCACCTTGACATTGTTTGCTAGTTTGTTTTCATATTTCATCTTTTCCCTCCTAATGATTCTTTTTGTTGCTTTCTATACATTTTTAAAAGATTCCCAAACCTGTATCTGTCTAGGTACCACATCCGATGTGGACTTTAGTGACCATGGTTTTCCATATAGATCTATCCTTCGTTTTTTTGGATGACTTCCATTTCCTCGATGTGTAGCTACCTGGCCGGGCTTTTGATGTACATAAGCCGAGGTCTTCCTCTAGGTTTGCTCCCCTCAATCTTTCCAGAGAGTATGAGTTTTTCTAGTTCATCTTTCCGCATGATGTGTCCTAGGAATCTGAGTTGCCTTTCTCTTATTGTTGGTATGAGTGATCGAACTGCTTGGGCTCTTCTGAGAACTTCTTCATTTGATATTTTTAACATTCTTCTGTAGAACCATAATTCAGCTGCTTCTAGTCTCTTTTCCATTGCTGGAGAAATGGTCCAGCATTCACTTCAATAAGTCAGGATAGAATAAATGTAGCACTGCAGTATTCTGTTTTTAGTGTACGTGCTCATCTTTCTATCTGCTAATATGATCTTCATTTTTTGGAAAGCTTCTTTCGCCATTGCTATTCCGTATTTGATATCTGTGTCGCACCTGCTATTACTTGTTATTAGGCTGCCAAGATATTTGAATTTGTTGACTTGTTTGATGTTTGTATTTCCGATCTTGATCACACATTGTGATCCTGCTAATTTTTGCTTTGTCATATGCCCTCTCTTTTGCTTTTACATTAGCTCTGACTTCCCTTGTCAGCCACGGTTGTAATGTTTTGCTATTTGAATATTTTACTTTTGGAATACATCTATCCTGCACCCTCCTCATTTTTCCCAGAAACTCAAGCCATTTTTGCTCTGCTGTCATCCCTGCCAGTATCTCCTTCCAATTTACTTTGGCCAACTCCTCTCTCATACCACTGTAATTTCCTTTATGCCACTGAAATACTGCTACGTCAGACTTTACTTTCTCTCTATCAAATTTCAAGCTGAACTCAATCATATTGTGATTATTGTATTCTAAGGGTTCCTTTACCTTAAGCTCCCTAATTGCCTCCAGTTCATTACATAACATCCAATCCAGTTTAGTTGATGCCCAAGTCAGCCCAAGGTGGTACAGGACTCTCAGGACTTACACCACCAGGTTCAGAGACAGTTATTACTGCTCAGTCATCAAGCTCCTGAACCAGAGAAGATAACTTCACTCAAATTCACTTGCCCCATCGCGGAACTGTTTCCACAACAGATGAACTCAATTTCAAGGACTTTTCATCTCATGTTAACAATATTTACTATTTATTATTATTATTTATTTTTTTCTTTCTTTTTCTGTTTGCACAGTCTGATGTCTTTTACATACTGGTTTTCTGCTCTGTTGGGTGCAGACTTTCATTGATTCTACAATGGTTATGGTATTTATTATGCCCACAAGAAAAATGAATCTCAGGGTTGTACACAGTGAATCTCAGGGTCATGCACAGTAGGTCATTTTGGTAGGTCAAATATGATGGCAGAATATAGTGTTAATGGTAAGACTCTTGGCAATGTGGAGGATCAGCGGGATCTTGGAGTCCGAGTCCATAGGACACTCAAAGCTGCTGCGCAGGTTGACTCTGTGGTTAAGAAAGCATACGGTGCATTGATCTTCATCAATCGTGGGATTGAGTTTAGGAGCCGAGAGGTAATGTTGCAGCTATACAGGACCCTGGTCAGACCCCTGTGCTCAGTTCTGGTCACCTCACTATAGGAAGGATGTAGAAACATAGAAAGGGTGCAGAGGAGATTTACAAGGATGTTGCCTGGATTGGGGAGCATGCCTTAAGAGAATAGGTTGCGTGAACTCGGTCTTTTTTCCTTGGAGTGACAGAGGATGAGAGGTGACCTGATAGAGGTGTATAAGATGATGAGAGGCATTAATCATGTGGATAGTCAGAGGCTTTTTCCCTGGGCTAGGATGGCTAGCACGAGAGGGCACAGTTTTAAGGTGCTTGGAAGAAGGTACAGAGAGGATGTCAAGGGTAAACTGTTTACACAGAGCGTGCTGAGTGTGTGGAATGAGCTGTCGGCAACAGTGGTGGAGGCAGACACAATAGGGTCTTTTAAAAGACTCCAGAAAAATAGAGGGCCATGGGTAACACTAGGTAATTTCTAAGTAAGGACATGTTTGGCACAGCTTTGTGGGTCAAAGGGCCTGTATTGTACTGTAAGTTTTCTATGTTTCTATGTATGTATTTTGATAATCAATTTACTTTGATCTTTGATCATTCAGATTCACGTGAAGGAACAGCACTCTGGAATCTGAAGATTTCTGCATGTGGACACGAAGTGAAAATGAATTAGACTCACTTGTTTGCCTCAAATCCAACTACATTCAGTGGCCAATTTAGTAGGTACACCTAATACCTACCTATTAATACAAATATCTTATCAGCCAATTATGTGGCAGCAACTCATTGGATAAAAGCATGAAGAAATGGTCAAGAGGTTCAGTTGCTGTTCAGACCAAGCATCTGAATACAGAAGAAATTTGATCGAAGTGACTATGACCTTGAAAAGATTGTTAGTGCCAGACGGGGTAGTTTGAGTATCTCATCAATTGCTGATCTCCTGGGATTTTCACAACAGTCTCTCAAGTTTACCGAGAATATACAGAGAAACAAAAGGCATCCAGTTGCAAACTCAAGTGCAGGAATCAAGGAGACTTCCACAATTAAAATAAAACTTAAGATTTATTACAGTGCTATGGCCTTGTTAATGAGAGAAGTCAGAGGACTGGTTCAAGCTGACAGGAAGGAGACAGTAACTCAAATAACCATGAGTTACAGAAGTGATAGCAGAAGAGCATCTCGGAAGTTTGTAATGTCAAACCTTGAAGTGGATGGACTACAGCAGAAGAACACAAACATATATTCAGTGCACACTCTGAGTGTATAATAGTGCTCAGTGACGCAAATGAAAAATGGCATTTAAGGAAGATCTGGATTATGCATTTCCACACGAAACCACACTTAATACAAGTTTTTAAAATGCAGCAGAACGGGGAAGGAGTTGAATAATGCCTGGTTGTTCTGAGCATTTATGATTTGTCATAATTCAACAATTATTTTGTAAGTTTCAGATTTCAGATTTAGATTTAATAATCACATACAGTGAAATGTGTCAAATGCATTAACAACCAACAGACTAAAAGGGGTTGGGGCAGCCTACAAGTGTTGTCACACATTCCAGCCCCACCACAGCACCCTCATACTGGAGTACTGCACATAAAACAGAACAACATCTATAAGTTCATTGATTAAATACTTGAAAGAACTAGATGAAAGTTAATGAAACTTTAATTATTGTAATTAACAGCATAGCATCAAATGCTTCCAAAAGGACAGGCACATACAGATTTATTATAGTGGATGTAAAATAATAAAATGTTATTACATAAAAGAAATTCTAACTCAGTCTCATTTTATGATGTTTATGTTTCAAAATATCCATATTACGTTAAGTATAAATTTTATATTTAAATACATGACATTATTTAGTTCAAAATCTATATTACTAAGGGTATGACTGAATGAGGAATTTCTGTGCTAATATATGTGATCAGTTTCAGGAAAAAGACTATGCAAGCCACCATAACATTAGTCACTACTTCATGAAATAAGCTAATGATAGCAAATTGCAGCAGAGTTTGCCATACAGCCATGCCTAACCATTCAACACGATCATTCTCAGTTCATCATCTACTTCACTGCCCTGTTCTGCCGTCTCCCATATCCTGGGATGCTTTTGCATTGTGAAGTGCACGAATCTCCTTCTTCAATATATTGAATAACTATGGATGAGCAAATTGCATGTCCATCACTCTCCAAGGGAAAAAAATCTCTTGTGATCTTGGTTCTAAATGGTACACCCCCCTGTGAACCTTAGGTCTGGACTCTTTATGGTTGTGGACTGATTGGAAGTAAGTATGGGAGGGTTGTCAGAGGCAAGCTCTTTACTCAGAGAGTGGTAAGTGAATGGAATGCCCGACCAAGGATGGTGGTAGAGGCATATATATTAGGGGAATTTAAGAAACTCTTAGATAGGCACTTGGATGATAGAAAAATGAAGGTTATGTGGGAAGGACAGGCTAGATTGATTTCAGAGCAAGTTAAAAGGTTGGCCTGTACTGTGTAGTATTTTATATTCGATGGATGTTTTTCAGCCATTATGAATATTGTCTCTGGACTGTTCTAGACCTCTTAGAACCTGGTTTTGTGAGCTCCTCTTTTAATGTTCTACCGAATATTAGCCCATCCTATCCAAAATCTCCTTATATATCAGTCCTGTCATCCTTGAAATTAGTCTGATAAACCTTTGACGCAATGGCAAAAGTCCTTTCTCACATAAGGAAACCAGAACTGCACTCAATATATTCCACATGGAGTTTCCCCAAAGCTCAGTGCAGCTGCAGCTTCTATGTCTAATCTTGTTCTGTAAAGCAGAATGCCTCATCTTATTTGGGTAAGTACATAGGTGCAGGTTGAAGTCAGCATGGTATATTCTTGGAATAAGCTTACCTCTCTCCTCCTTGATGCCCAACAGCTTTGCTTAATCTTCCAGACCACAGCGGCCACCAACAATAATGACAGAAAACAACTGTAAAGCAATGTTTTGAAAGAGACAGTCAACTCTGTGAAATACGTAAACTATAGCACATTTCAAGTTGGCAAGCATGGAATGTGACACCATCAAAGACCGAAGATCTGCTTAAGTCACTTGGTCCATAACAAGAAGTTTAGCCAATTTTAGAGGCCAAGAGCTCCATCATATCAAAATTATCACTTTTAATTTTCAAAAAGTTTTCAAAAGACTGCTTGAATCAATTATTTAAGTTTTATGACTATCAACCATTAAATAAATTTATGACATTTTCAAGTGAAACGCTGCTAATATTCCCCTGACTCCTATTCAAAATTTAGATAGGTACATTAAATCAGAATTAATTGCTGTAACACACATAAAATGCTGGAGAACTCAGCAGGTCAGGCAGCATCTAGGGAGAGGAATAAACAGTCAACACTTCAAGCCAAGATCTTTCACAGGACTGGAAAGGAAGGGGGCAGAAGCCAGAATAAAAAAGGTAGGAAAAGGAGAAGGAGCACAAGCTGGCAAGTGAAAGAAGTCAGACGAAGTCCCGGCCCAAAACGTTGATTGTTTATTCCTCTCCTTAGATGCTGCGTGACCTTCTGTTTTCCTCCAGCTTTTTGTGTGTATGTGTTGCTCTGGATTTCATGCATCTGCAGAATCTCTTGTGTTTATTAATTGCTGTAAGTATTTGTTGGGATGCTGATAACAAACAGAAAACTGACTAAAAGGAGCTTTCCAGCAATACTGTGCTTAAGTAATGCGTAGATTCAAATTAGATTGTTTTTTGATTTCCAAGGACTCCTTCCATAAAATCCCCATGATCCCTTGACCCCAGTTTCAAAGCTTGGTTCTCATGCAGACAAACATATTTTGTATTAACAATACTGCTCTTATTGTAGTACTCTCATCTGAACAGGTACAAATGGCCAAAATCATTGTACAATGAGTTAAATCATCATCATCATGTGCCATGCCCAGTTTGAGCTTTGACTGCCATGGCCCACACACTCCTGCTTCAGGTCAAGTGGATCAATTCATTGGTATTCATTTCCAGTTCTCTGGCTGCTGTCTCCATCACCCTTTGTCTTTGTCTTCCTCTTGCTTTCTTCCCTTCAATCTTTCCCATAATTACCGTGCATTCTAACTCCTCTTTCCTAATCACATATCCAATGAAGTTATGTTGCCTTTTCATGATCTCATACATTATTTCTCTTTTTGTGCTTGCTCTGTTCATGACATCCTCGTTAGATATTCGTTTCGTCCATGATATTCTTTGCATCCTCCTCAAAAACCACATCTCTGCTGCTTCAATTTATTTCCTCATGTTACTAGATATTGTCCAACATTCTGGGCCATATAACATAACTGGATAAATGTAACATTTCAGTACTCTGAGGCGGGTTGTCATGCCTAGTTTAGTGTTGGTCAGTATACTCTTCATTCTCGTAAAGGTGCCTTTTCTCATCCCTATTCTTCTTTTAATGTCCATGTCACATCAGCCATCTGACGTCACCCAGCTTCCTAAGTAGTAAAAGTTCTGTACTTGTTTTATGTCTTCCCTGTTTATTCTCAGCCTGCAGATAGGATTCTCCTTCTTTTTGGATATCACCATACATTATGTTTTTTTGCAATTGATATAGACCCATTTTTGCACTTTCTTCAACAACTATATCAATTAAGTTTCGTAGTTCTTCCTCTGTACTTGCAATTAACACAGTGTCATTTGCATACCTGAAATTATTGATGTTTTCACCGCCAACTTTGATTCCCAAGGTATCTCTTATTTTTTGTAATATTGTTTCACTGTACACATTAAATAAATCAGGGGAGAAATCACACCCTTGTCTAACACCTCTCTTGATTTTCGTAAACTGACTCACTTCTCCATCTGTTCTTACAGCGGCAGTTTGTTCCCAGTACAGATTTCTGATTAGGCGGAGGTCTTTCGAATCTAGATCTAGAGTTTTCTGTAAAATTTCAAATAACTTATTGTGCTTCAGTTTATCAAATGCTTTTGTGTAGTCTGTAGAACAAACAAATCTTTTTGCACTTGAATAGCTCGTTCTGATAGTATCCTTAACATCAATACTGCGTTTCTTGTACCTTTGTCTTTCACAAAACCACATTGTTTTTTACCTACTTCAGCTTGTATCTTATTTTTAGCTCTTGTCATCAAAATTCTGAGAAGTATCTTGGTGATATGACTCATTAAACTTATGGTCCTATGTAATTCACATTCTATTGCTCCAGGTTTCTTAGGAAGAGTAATAAATACTGATTTTTTCATCTCTTCTGGTATTATTCCAGTCTCATAAATGTCATTGATTAAATCAGTAAGTTTTTCAATTCCATAATCTTCAAGGGTGATAATTTGTCCTATTACTAGTTCATCAGGACCTGCTGCCTTTTCTTTCTTCATCTTATTTATTGCATTACAAACTTCAGACTTTAAAATACTTGGACCTTCAATGTTTTTCTTAATTTCTGGTTTTTTGCTTCGATCGTCTTCAAACAATTCCTGAATATACTCAGTCCATCTGTTCATAATCTCATCTTTTTCCATGATAATGGTACCGTCCTTTGTTTTCAAACATGCACCCGAAGAACAGAGGAGCTTTTTACCACTGATATTCTTGATTTGTTGATGTAACCTTTTTGGATCAGTAATAGGGATTCTTTCTATTTGCTCACATTCCTGGTTTAACCATTCTTCTTTGGCTTTTTGACATAAGTTTTTAACTTTTTTATCTAAGGACTTATATTCTATAGGATTTGCTTTTTTCCGTCTCCTTTCTTCCATTAGATTTTTGATTTCATCTGTCATCCATTTATTCTTTGTGCTTTTTTCTTTTTTTAGGAATCACTGACTTTACTGATTCTACCAAGGCATCCTTTAGAGAGTTAAATTTCATTTCTACATCAGTGGTCCCCAACCACCGGGCCGCAAGGCATGCGCTACCGGGCTGCCAGGAAACAATATGATTTGGCGATATGAGTTAGCTGCACCTTTCCTCATTCCCTGTCACACACTGTTGAGCTTGGACGCACGCGAGGTCATTACCCGCGCGTCGTCCATGTCCGCGCAGGAAGGAGATCAACTCCTCGAGTTTGCAAATGACGGCGGGCTGAAAATTATGTTTGCCATAACATCTCTGCCGGCATTCTGGATCAAAGTCAAGGCTAAATATCCTGAGATAGTCAGGAAAGCACTGAAAACATTGCTTCCATTTCCAACATATCTCTGCAATGAATGTAACAAAAACTAAATTGCAGAATAGACTGGACATAAGGAACCCCCTTCGAGTATCGCTGTCTCCCATCACCTCTCATGGCACTGTCTTGTTGCAAGAAAACAAGCCCAGGGCTCCCACTGATTCAGCGATATTGGTGCGTTGCAATGATTTCATATGTTCATACGGGAAAAATATGCGCTGTGTGTTTAATATCCAAACGTTACTTAAAATGTTATGATGCTATTGACTGATAAGTGACTTATATAACCATATAACAATTACAGCATGGAAACAGGCCATCTCGGCCCTTCTAGTCTGTGCCGAACGCTACGCTCACCTAGTCCCACCGACCTGCACTCACCCCATAACCCCCCATTCCTTTCCTGTCTATATACCTATCCAATTTAACTTTAAATGATAATATTGAACCTGCTTCTGCCACTTCTACTGGGAGTTCGTTCAACACGTATTTCAAGCCCCCCGTCCTCCCCTGATAATTGACTTATCGCTACATTCATGCGAGAAAAATATGCGCTGTGTGTTTAATATTAAATTCGTTAGATAAACCCATTTAGAAACGAAATTGAGTGTATCAGCCACTTATCACCGATATTCCAGTCGTGATTAACAGCGCCCCCCTCCCAAACAGAATCGCCAAAAACGATTTGTAGCAAAAAACGGCACGTGCACGCATACGCAAGTCACGCATGTGCACTGGTGCCTGCGCAAGGCTTCATGGTCATTGTAGTCTTTTCGGGGTAAATACAACGTATTTGACTGCTACTGTACTCTTGTCCGTTGGCAACCATCACCCCCCCCCACCCCCCGGTCGGCCGGTCCGCAAGAATATTGTCAATATGAAACCGGTCTGCACTACAAAGAAGGTTGGGACCCCTGCTCTACATGATTGCTATCATCTTCAACAGATTCTATTTCTAGACTCCTTACTTCAATTGTAAATTTTTGTCTTATGTTTTCTTCTTAATTAATTGCAAGTAGTCAAGGGATTGTTCAGGTTTTTGCTTCTTTAATTTTTTTTAACTTTTAAATGAGTTAAATATCCAACAAATAACTAACACTAATTCTCGTGCAGCAAGGACCTGGCCTTTGTAGCAAATACTGCTCTAATCAATGCAAGTATAGTTCAAAGAAAATGTATTATCCAAGTACATTATGTCACTACATACAACCCTGAGATTCATTTTTGCAGACTTTCACAGTAATACAAATAAACACAAGAGAACAGGGAAAAATTGCACACATAATCATAGATAAATGATTAACGCACAAAAGACAACAAACTGTACAAATACAAAATGAAAAAAATAATTTTAAAAAATAAGCAATAAATATTGAGAACATAAGATGAAAAGTCCTTGAAAATAAGTCCATAGGTTATGGGATCATTTCAGTGATGGGGCAACTGAAGCTAAGTGAAGTTATCCCCAAGAGTTGGATGGTTGAAAGTTAATAACTGTTCCTGAATCTGTGGTGTGACTCCTAAGGTTCCTGTACCTCCTTCCTGATTGCAGTAGTGAAAAGAGAAAATGGCCAGCATGGTAGTGGTCCTTGATGCTGTTTTCCTGTGACAGCATCGATGTTGATATGCTTAATGGTGGGGATGGCTTCATACATTATGGACTGAGCTGTATCCATTATTTTTGTAGGCTTTTCAATTCAAGGGCATTGCTGTTTCCATACCAGGCCATGATGCAACCAGTCAATACAATCTCCACTGTACATCAAAAGATGCTTGTCAAAGTATTAGATGACATGCCAAGTCTTTTGAAACTTCTAACAAAGTAGAGGCACTAAAGGGCTTTCTTTACAATGGCATTTAAGTACTGGACCCAGGATAGTTCCTTTGAAATGAAAATACCGAAGAATTTAAAGGTGCTGACCCTCTCCCCCTGATGGGGACTGACTCATGGATCTCTGGTTTTCACCTCCTAAAGTCAATAATCAGCTCTTTGGACTTGTGGACATTGAGTAAGAGGTTGTTCTTGTGGCACTATTCAGCCAGGTTTTCAATCTACCTCCTGTATGTTGATTCATCACCACATTCATTTAGCCAACAACAGTGGTGTCATCAGCAAATTTAAATATGGCAATGGAGCTGTGCTTAGCCTCACAGTCAAGGAGAGCAGAGGCCTAAGCACACAACCCTGTGGTGCACCTGTGCTGATGGAAATTGTGGAGGAAATGTTGTTGCCAACCCGAACTGACTGGGGTCTGTAAGTGAGGAAATCGAGGTTCCAAATGCACAAGGAGGTATTAAGGCTGAGATCTTGAAGCTTACTGATTAGTTTTGAGGGGATGATGGTATTGAGTGCTGAGCAACCCGACGTGTGCACCTTCACTATTGAAATACTCCAGGTTTGCATGAAGAGCCGATGAAATGGCATCTGCTGTTGACCTGCTGTGGCAACAGGCAAATTGGAGCATATCCAAGTCACCTTTTAGGCAGGAATTGATATATTTCATCAACAAACTCTCAAAGCACTTCATCACAGTGGATATAAGTACTACTGGACAAGTCATTGGAACAGGTTACCATGTTCTTCTTAGGCACTAGTATAAGAGAAGCCTATTTGAAGCAGGTGGGTGCCTCAAACTGCCGAAGCAAGAGGTTAAAAATATCAGTGAACACTCTAGTCAGCTGATCAGCACCAGTCTTTAGTACTCGGACAAGCACCCCATCCAGACCAGATGTTTTCGTGAGTTCACCCCGCTGAATGATGCTCTCATGTCAGCCTCAGAGACCAAAATCACAGTGCCTTCAGGGGCTGTGGGAGGTTTATGAAGACACCCCTATGCTTTGACAGTCATGCACAAAAGGTATACAGCTCATCTAGAAGCGAAACCTTGTTGCCACCTATGTCACTTAGTTTCACTTCATTGGAGTTGATAGCATTCAAGGCCTGCCACAATTGTCCGATATTCAAGTTTGGTCCAGAATTGCCACCTCGCATGTGAGATAGCTTTCCAGAAGTTGTACCTGGACCTGTTATAGTTTTCTCGGTCACCAGACCTGAACACCACTTATTTAGCCCTCAGCAGATTGTCGATCTTTTGGTTCATCCAGGGCTTCTGGTTGGGAAAGACTCCGAATGATTTTGTGGGGGTAGTCTCTTCTACAACTGTTTTTATAAAGTCCATGACAACTGTGGTATATTTGTTCAGATACTCTGATGATTCCTTGAACATGGGCCAGTTCATCCATTCAAAGCAGTCCAGTAACTGCTCCTCTGCCTCCCATGACCACCTCTCGGATGCACTTATCTCAGGAGCCTTGCTCTTTAGACTCTGCCAGTATACAGGTAGGAGAAGGACAGCCAAGTGATCAGATTTCCCAAAATGCAGTCTGGAGATGGAACAGTAGGCATTCCTAATCATAGCATAACAGTGTTGAGTGTGTTGAGCTGCAAGTGATATGTTGATGATAATTGGGCAGGAATTTATTTAAACAAGCCTGACTGAAGACCCCAACAATGATTTGAAAGGTGTCATGCTAGGTTGTGACTTGTTTGCCGATCGCAGCACTTTGTACCTCAAATGCCTGCCCATTGGCTGTATGTAAACTGTGGTCAGGATCACAGAGGAAATCTTTCTTGGCAGTAAAACGGCTGGCACTTAATCATTACATGTTCCAGATTGGGGGAACCAGAGTGTAACAAGATCACTATTTCCGAGCACAACAAGGAGCTTATCATGAAACAAAGACCCCACCTTTTGCCCTCTTCAAATCAGCAGTCCGTCCATCCTGTGTATCAGATAGCCCTGAAGTCTTACTGATGCATCCGGCTTATCTGGAAAGAGCTATGTCTCCATGGAACAGAGAATTCAGCAATTCCTCATTTCCCTCTGATATAGCAATCTTACGCTTTGGTCCTCAGTCTTGTTCTCCAGTGACTCTACATTCGCTGACAAGATGCTGAGTAAAGGAACTTTTATACCTCTATGTTTCAGTCTAGCTTGGAGTCCTTCCCTCCTTCCAGCCATGACAATGTACTTTTATCCACTTTAAGGAGTCATCCCTGCATTGAGAGCCAAGTCCTATGACTCTTTCAGAAGCTTGTGAAATTGCTAGTTAGTTAAGACAGTTCAAAAATATATGCTGCTTAAAGGGTAACTACAGGTTGCAGATTGCAGTGAGAGTAGTTCAGAAGTATATTTAGAAGTTTTTAAGCTGCCCAGAAAGCGTCACCTTGCTTCACCAGTGCCAGCTTGATGCTTGCTATGTTTTGGTTTGTTAATAACCCGAATTTTACATTCTGAACTCTTACCCCATGTAAAATGTTCTGATGATGTGCCAAATCAAGAAATTACATAAGGCTGTCCTTTCATGCTCTGCATTTCATCAAGATTTAACCTAAATCATTGAGTACAATCTTCAGAGTAAAAACAATGTCTGGTCACAGAGCACCTGGCAACCGCTAGTCATTACTTAGCAACGGCAAACAGCTACAGAGTAATCAAGCAGTGATTTTGAAATGACCCTTATATTCTTCGACAAAAAGAAAATGTGCAATCTCTGAACAATTTACAACTAAAAGCTGTTAATTAGTTTCTGATTAAAAATAATCTAAACAATTACTTTGGACTACATTTGTACTTTCATTGCTCCATTTCATTTCTTATTTTTCACAAATCAATAAGCTGCATTTTGCAAATGAAGTGCACATTAAATGCTATTTGGAGCAGGTAGATTAACAGTAAAGATTAAAGTGTCCTTATCCTCAAACACTACCATATGGTCTACAGATGGTGAACATAGTATAGTAGAGCACAGATTAGGCCCTTCACCCCACAATGTTGTGCTGACCTTTTAAACTACACCAAAATCAATCTACAATCAACCTTCCCTTCTACAGGGACCATAATGCTCTAATTTTTTTTACATCCATGTTCTTATCCAGGAGTCTCTTAAATGTTCCAACTTTCAGCCTGCACCACCAGTCCCAGCAGTGTATTCCAGGCATCCACCACTCTGTGCAAAATATCTACCTCTGACATCTCCTCTAAACTTCCCTCCACTCTGATTAAGTACACATCCTCTGGCACTGGTCAACAGTTGCCGGACGACCACTTTATCTCTGGCTCTCATAATCCTTTACATCTCTATCAAGTCATCTCTTGTCCTGCATTGCTCCAAAGAGAAAAGCCCTAGCTCGTTAAACCTTTCGTCATAATACGTCCTCTAATCCAAGTAGCATCTTGATAAATCTCCTTTGAACCATCTCTAAATCTTCCATATTTTTCCCATAATAAAGCCACCAAAACTAACTCAATCTTGAAGTACGTTTATTATCAAAGTATGTATGCAGTGTACAATCCCCCAATTAATCTCCCGATTAATGAAGGTCAATACTTAATCACTCTATCAACATGTCCGTCAACTTTGAGGGATCCATAGACTAGGATACCAAGATCTCTCCTCCACCTTCAAGTCCAATCTTCCAAAGTATATCTTTTCACACTTTACTGGATTGAACTCCAACAGCCACTTCTCCTGTGTAAGGCATTTCTTCTTTTAGGTTACTGTGTAGGCTAATTAAAATTAGATTAAGAGGACACGCAGTCCTCTTTTATTGTCATTTAGTAATGCATGCATTAAGAAATGATACAATGTTCCTCTAGTGTGATATCACAGAAACACAAGACAAACCAAGACTGAAAAACTGCCAAAAACCACATAATTATAACATATAGTTACAACAGTGCAAGCAACACCATAATTTGATGAAGAACAGACCATGGGCACAGTAAAAAAAAAGTCTCAAGGTCTCTCGAAATTCCCATCACCTCACGCAGATGGTAGAAGGAAGAAAACTCCCTGCCATGAGCTTCCAGCACCGCAACCTTGATGCAGCATCCTGGAAGCACCCGACTACAGTCTGACTCTGAGTCCATCCGAAAACTTCGAGCCTCCGATCAGCCCTCCGACACCGAGCACCATCTCTGCTGAGCGCTTTGACCCCAGCCCCAGCCACCAGCAACAGGCAAAGCCGAGGATTTGGGGCCTTCCCCCCGGAGATTCTCGATCGCATAGTAGCAGCGGCAGCGAACTGGGCATTTCAGAAGTTTCTCCAGATGTTCCTTCATGCTTCTCACGTCTGTCTCCATCAAATCAAAATTGTGCACAGCATCCTACTCACAAATACGATATCATTCACCGGAGAGGCCGCGCGCGCTGCGTCGCACCGCCATCTTCTCCTCCCTCCTGTCTCTTTGGCCTTTTTGTTATGTTATAATTAAAATGGCTTCTTTGTTATGTTAACTGCTGAGAAAGTTCTCTCGCTAGCAGCTTGCTTGGGTTATATTATTGATAAGAGAGCAAACGAACCAATTGGGATAGATGTTATTCTTTCTAGTGTGTAAGTTATTGTGATGCGTGGGTTTTTGGGGAGAAGGCGCGATGGAGAGAGAGAGAATGGACAAGGAGCTGTGAGCCAGCTAACAGGGTCAGACCCCGAGCAGGAGTCCGAGGTCCAGGGTCTTCGGCAAGGAGAAGAGACAGGGACAGACTCCTGTGGAGCGTCTGGTCGACCACCGTGGTTGGTCCCAGGCGGTAGGTCGAGGTGGTCAGAGGAGATCGAATGGTGAACAGAGGATCGTTACTAGAGCTCTAACTGTTGTGCACGAAGAGAGTGAACTTTGATAAGTGTGGCGCCTTTTATTTTCCTTTTATATTTTATCTCTATTAATTATATAGTTCCAGTAATATCTATAAACTGTAATTCATTTAACCGTATATGTGTATTGTCTGTTACTCGGCGGGGTGGGGTACATCACACAGCATCCACACAAACTTAATTACCCAGTTTGGCAGGGCTAAGGGCTGTTTCCCTAGATGACAATGAGTTGAGCAACCCTGAGGGTTGCCAGGGGGGGCTACACCTGTCTGTATCCTATTGTAATCTAGAACAACCAACTACATTGCCTCCAACCCTTGTGTCATCTACAAACTCACGAAACTACCCTCCTACTTCCTCATCCAAGTAATTTATAAATATCAAAGAGTAGGGGTCCTAAACAGATCCCTGCGTAACACCACAAGCTATGAACCTCCAAGCAGAATATGCTCCTTCTATTACCACACTCTGCTTTCCGTGGGCAAGCCAAATCTGAATCCATGCAGCCAAATCCCCATGCCCCATTCTGGATGAGCCCATCATGGGAAATCCTTGTTAAATGCCTGACTAAAATCCATATAGTCCCCATCTTCTGCTCTACCTTCACCAATTTGCATTGTCCCCTGCTCAGAAAACTCAATTAGAGTTGTGAGCCACGAGCTGCCCCTCACAGAGCCATGTTGACTATCCCTAATCAAGCTCTGCTTCCCCAAATTCTCATACATCCTGTGCATAGAAATTCTCTCCAATAGTTAGGCCACCACTGATGTAAGAATCATTGTCCATAATTCCCAGAATTGTCACTTTAAGCGCCTGGACAAGGCAGGAGCTTGACATCAGTATAACAAAATGCGGGGAGAGTGCTGGGACAGAGAGAGACAGAGACAGAGAGACAGAGAGAGAGAGAGAGAGACAGAGAGACAGAGAGAGAGAGAGAGAGAGCGCGCGCGCGAGATAGTGAGAGACAGCGAGAGTGAGAGATAGAGAGAGAGAGAGAGATAGTGAGATAGTTAAGACTTCGGACTGCGAGCAGGAGCTCGCTAGAGTAATGGGTGAAGTTTGATTCTTTCCCATGCCCAAAGGATTGGGTAAATGAGCGGACCACAGTGCATATTGGATATGGGACTGTCATTTCTTATGATCCATACGTGGATTTTTGGAGTATTCTGTGGCGACCACTTTTGTTAACCCTTACATGGATTTGGGCGTGTTATGTGGTGTCCACTTGTGCTAAGGAATATTCCGTGACTTTCACCTTGTAATATCTCTACGTGGATTTCGGAATACAACTTGACGGCTGAGATCTTCTGTGACTGTTACTTCGTTTTCCCAGCGTGGAACCTGTGGAATTCTTCGTGATCGCCTCCTCATTGCATTTTAATGTGGATTTACAAGTTTCTCCCCTCACCTATTCCGTGGATAGTTGAAACTTTTCAGCTTGCCATATTAAAACTTTAAGAATTGTTCCTAAGCTTGACTGCTTGGGAGCCACAAACACATCTCCTTGCCCGCTCATCGCCTCCCTCTGGTGCTCCTCCCCCCTTTTCCATGGCCTTCTGTCCTCTTCTATCTGACTCCCCCTTCTCCAGCCCAGTATCTCTTTCACCAATCAACTTCCCAGTTCTTTATTTCATCCTCCCTCTTTAAGGTTTTATCTATCATTTGTGTTTTTCCTCTCTCCTTCCCCCCCCCACCACCTTTTAAATCTACTCAGCTTTTTCTCTCCAGTCCAGTCCTGCTGGAGGGTCTTGGCCCAAAACATCGATGTAGTCTTTTCCATAGATGCTGCCTGGCTTGCTGAGTTCCTCCAGAATCTTGGGAGTGTTAGTTCGAAAAATCTTGATTCTTTTAAGCAATGAATAAACATGCCATTCGTACATTTACAGGTATCGTCAATCAAGTTCCAATCAGCAATGCAATAATGGCATACACAAAAAATGTCGGAAGAACTCGGCAGGCCAGACAGCATCTATAGAAAAGTGTTTTGGGCCAAGACCCTTCATCAGGATTTTGTGTGTGTTGCTTGGATTTCCAACATCTGCAGATTTTTTCTTGTATGCGATAATGTCAAACAGCAGTATTGTGATGCATGGAAGTAATTGGTGAAAGAGTATAATTGTCCATTTCTGTATATAAAATATCCCCTGTTGCTGTGACTAAATGGATGTAACCAACAGAAGATACTCAGCAAGAAATAGTTGAAATGTAAGATGGTGACTCCTATTTGCATAGTGTCAACTGTGACTCACAAATTTCCTACCACAAATTACATCCAAAAAATTATTAATGATTTATGAAAATAAATGTTATTCTTCAAAAAGCATGACCCCATAAAACAAGACTCAAACCCAGCAAAATGAAGGGATCATTATTGCATGCAATAAAAACAGAAAGTGTTGGGGATAATCAGTAGGTCAATCAGCATCTGCAGTTGCACAATATGATATGCATGATGTCACTTTAATATTCCACTTCACTCCTCTCTAACCTCTTGTTGTTCCAATAAAGCTCCATAAATCAAGGAACAGCATCTAATCTTCCGATTTGGGACTGCAGAGCCCGAGGGGATAGAAACATAGAAAACATATAGCACAATACAGGCCTTTTGGCCCACAAAGCTATGTCGAACATGTCCCTACGTTAGAACTCCCGAGGCTTTACCCATAGCCCTCTATTTTTCTAAGCTCCATGTAGCCATCCAGGAGTCTCTTAAAAGACCCTATGGTTTCCACCTCCACCACCGCCGCCGGCAGTCCATTCCACGCACTCACCACTCTCTGCGTAAAAAACTTACTCCTGACATCTCCTCTGTACCTACTTCCAAGCACCTTAAAACTATGCCCTCTTGTGCTAGCCATTTCTGCCCTGGGGAAAAGCCTCTGACTATCCACACGATCAATGCCTCTCATTATCTTGTACACCCCTATCAGGTCACCTCTCATCCTCCGTCACTCCAAAATGTACAAAATCATAACAAACATTTTCCAATAACCCACCTTTCTAGTTAATCTTAGGACTTGTCTGACCTGCTGAACCCTTCCAGAATTCTGTTTTTTTTCCCCCAGATATCCCCCTACCCTCCAAACACTCCTTTCATTAACTTAATTCAATTTAGATCTCCTTCACCACGTTCTTTGTCAGTGTCACCACTTGATCTTTATCATATTACAAACATTCTCCCCACCCTATCCTTTAATGCAACTTAAAACTTGCTGAATTTCTAACTTTCATCAGTTCTGATCATAATTCATGGAAGTTAGAAGTTAATCAAGTTTTAAGTTGCAGTGAAGGTGCAAATGGAAAGAATGTCTGCATGAAACATTAATTCAGTTCTTCTGTGCAGAGGTGCAGCCTAACCTGTTGAGTATTTCTAGCATCAGGAGTTTTCCGCTTTGCAATATCATGATTGCAATTTTAGAATACTGTGCCAGGTACTCAAGATCGGAGGGGAACCTATCATTAGAAATGTGAAACAAGAAGCAGTTCATTAACATTGTCTATTCTCAGTACAGTCAAAAGTATGTAATGCAGATGACAAGAGAGGACCTGACATAATTGATTTATAAAACAAGATCTTTCATGAATGGCCAAAAGGTACAGAAAATGTATTCCAAGGTCCTTCAATTCACTTTAGGAATTGGTTCACATCTACCAACAATGTCAATGAATAATTGTCAGATAGGTTAATATTATACAGTGTGAAATAAACAAGGTGCCCTAATGTTTACCCAAGATGACAATATTACATGTATTGCCCCAAGCTTGTTTAAGAGTTATAGCACTCCAGAGACAAAGAAATCATTTTAGCTTCTGACATTCTGCATCTACTGCCAAGATATTGATGGGCATTCCATTTTTAACCTCTCAGAGGAAATACAAAGCTGGTTTTGAAGCAGATGGGATTTACAAGGATGACTGCATTACAATAGACCTGATCCAATTAATACTGAAAATTCATGGCTGACATCAGTAAATCTCAACCAAATGAAAATAAGTAGTCATGATTGAATGACAGAGCAGACTTCGTAGGCCAAATGCCCTCTAATGGTCTAAACTCAGCAGGAGAACCATTAAGATAGATTGACAGTCACATAAGACCAGCTCTTCTCAATCTTTTGAGATACCCAGTAATTTTCAAAACTGCACCTCAAAATATTGTTAAGAACACTCTCTCAATATGTTGTGTTTTAACCCTCAAGAAAATGAAAACTTGTGGGTAAAGCATCATTTGTAGATGAGAAGGGATGATCAATGTTCCTGATTGAGAATCTCTAACAGGACTGATACCAGGTCTCACACTAAAATGCCAACTATCCTCAGATGCTGTTCAACCCAATGACTTCTTCTTGCTGTTGGTTTCTCCACTCCAAATTTCAGCACCTGTAGTCTTTTGTGTCTCAAAAGGCCATCCTGTGACTGGCACCCACAAAATTACACCATGGGAGCTTTAAATTAAAACAGTGTTTCTTTAATTGCCGCCCAGACTTGAGCACATGAAGGTCGTTTGTCACAGTTGACACCAAGTCAGTTCTATGCTTGCCATTACTGTCCTGCACATACTGAAAGGTGACAGCTCTATTAAAAGGAGGAAATCTTTTGGTGAACCTGTCATACAGGCTGCACCCTGGAGGAAAGAAATCTCACATACTGGACGGTACTTATTCTGATTCTTTCCTTCTCACTAGTAACCACACACAGTGGCCACTTGCTTAGGTACATGAGGTACCTAAAGAGGCTACTGAGTGTACTTCTGTATGTTTGTAGTCTTCTGGTGCTGTAGAAGAGCACACTTCAAGGTTCAACATGTTGTGCATTCAGAGCTTAAATCAGTCTCATTAGCAAGGCATTTTCGCAGAGAACTGGATGCATTTTGTCTTTCTCACCATTCTCTGTAAACTCCATAGACTGTTGTCGTTGAAAATCTCAGGGGATCAGGGGGGGACTTCCGGGTCATCAAGGGAATGGCGGCGTAAGGAAAAGGTCTTTCGACAAAAAAGAAGGTAAACTGCCCCAAAATCGAATTTAGACAAATACTTAATATTGCATAACTATACTAATAAAAGGGGCAAGGATGATGTCTAAGAACAAGAATAAAAAGTCCGCTTCGAAGGCTGATAAACATAAAGAGATGCAGCAAGGCGACGGGCCTAGCTCTCCCACGGCAAGCCAGGACGGAGATAATGAGGGGGAATCGGTGACTCTGTCTTTGATTCTCGGAGAGATTCGCGAGTTCCAACAAGATAACAGCAAACAGCTGGAAGATATTAAAGGAGAAATAGTAAAAACTAACTCGCGGATAGATGAAGCCGAAGCGAGGATTGTTGGAATTGAAGAGAAGCTACAAAATGCAGAGGAGGTGATAGCAGAAATGCTGAAGCTACAAGACCAACTCCAGTGGAAACTAATAGATCAAGAAGGCCGCTCGAGAAGGGAAAATGTGAGGATCTACGGAGTTCCCGAAGGAACCGAAGGTAAACCCAGATTGATGATTCCCTTCGTGGAGAAGCTGCTTAGAGAGAACCTTGATATACCGGCCGCAAAAGACCTACAGATAGAAAGGGCTCACCGCGCATTGGCACCACAGCCTCCGGCAGGCGCCCAGCCCAGATCGATTCTGATCAGATTTCTCAGTTACAGAACGAAGGAAGAGGTGCTTAAAAGAGCATGGCAAAAGAAAGGTTTCATGTGGAACAACTGTAAAATCAGTTTAGACCACGACTACGCACCGGGGATTCTTGTCAGACGGAAGGAATATACGGAAACACGGAGAGTCCTGATGGAAAACAACATCAGATTCCAGACCCTGTATCCAGCTCGACTGAGAGTCTTTTACGACGAAGGGACAAAAACTTACGCTACGGTGGAGGAGGCAACGTCAGACCTGGCGGACCGGGGACTACCTATTAAAGTTATCACCCAACCGGAGTCGCAACTGGAGAGGATTCAGCAGAAGTCGTGGCAGTTAGTGGGGCGAGGACACTCCACTCGAAACAGAGTGTCAAACTACAAGGAAAAGCTGCAAATATTCAGACGCGAATGTACAGAGAATACAGATTAATTAAGAGAAATGACTGAAAAGAGTAAATCGGACTTAAAAGTAAAATGAAAACTGGTAATTGAAAATAATCTAGGCGGAATAACTTGAATGATAGCAATATGGTCGAGACATAAATAGGAGAAAATTCTCTATGATTATTCAAACTGCTGAGGGCCCTCTAACACAGGGTGAAGATAGAGGTTATCCCTCTGAACTGAGGCAGGTCGGTGCTCAGGCCTCACTGTGGGAAGTCGGGGAAAATTTTCAAATGTTATACGTTCAGAAATGTCTAGGGTGTGGTTATATGTCTTGGTTTACTGTTGAGAAGGGATTGCTTACTGTTTGGTTAGAAAAGGAGAGTGCTTTTTTTCTACTAGAGAAAAATGCAAACTGAATTGGTAAAAATAATTTCCTATAATGTTAATGGGGTTTTGAATCCAATTAAAAGAAATAAGATTATGTCTAAATTGAAAAAAGAGAGGGCACATCCCTGAGAACTCAAAAAGAAACATTTTATCAAATCTGGAATAAATGGATTGAATATATGACCCCAATGCGAGCAGACTTCAGATGACTCTCCTAATGATTTATATTGCTCTTCTCATCAACACAGTAATATTGCTAACATAAGCACCCCTAGTCTAAATGTTTGTTGTTTTTTTTTGGAAAATAGAGAATTAACACAAGTAAAGGGAAAGATTTGGGAAAGGGATAAAAAAAAATGAAAAAATTAAGTAAATAAATACATAGGGATTGGATAATTATGTCTGCGGGCAGGAACAAGCATGAACAAATTGGGATATAAACACCTACAATGGTTGGTATATAGGCTTGTATGCAACATTTTGGACCAGTGGAAATGGTCCGGAAGGGTTGTATGGAAACTATTATTACCATTTTTCTTAACAACCAATTTCATTACTTAGCCTAATAGGATAGATTTACCACAGTACATAATTATCTATTTAAATGTTTATTTTGCTTTTATATCATCTCAATGTGTACTTAAGAATGTATAAATAATTGTAGTTTTATACATATAAAAAAATGGAAAAGGTTATATGTGTGAAAAAAGTACATGATAATTGTGAACTCCTTATCCAAATAAAAATAAAATTAAAAAAAAAAGAAAATCTCAGGGGATCTGCAGTATCTGAGATACTCAAACCACCCCAACTAGCACCAACAACATTCCACTGTCAAAGTCACTTAGATCACACTTCTTCACCATTCTGTTTGATCTTGTTTGATCTGAACAACAACTGAACCTCGAACATGTCTGCATGCACTGAGTTGCTGCTACATACTTGGCTGCTTAGATATTTGCATTAGTGAGCAGGTGTACAGCTGTACCTACTGGAATGGCCAATGAGTGCATATGAAATGAAGGTGTACTTGTAAATGGCACCTCCTAGCGGACATTTGTGGTGTTGAATTAAATTGGCAGCTGGAGCAGAATTGTTGTTCCCAGCTCACAATCCAGACTCCCGGGCTAACGGTTCAAACCTAACACTGCAGCTGGGAGAAATAAATTTAATTAACATCTGGAATAAAAACAAGTCTCAGTAATAACCTGTGGTGAACAAAACATATGGTTCTCTGATGAAGGAAAAATTGTGCTTTAATCTTGCATTCCTGATACCTAATTTTAAACAACATCAAAATAGTTAACTTTAAACTCTCCTCTGAAAAGACCCGCCAAGCCATTCAGTTAGGATTTTGTTTTTGAGGCTTAGCCTAAAGGTAAAACAAGCGGTGATCACTGGACTCCAACACCTGTCCTGGGACGGCATCCCAGGGCAGGTACTCAGAGTGTGTGTGGCACAAGTGGCAGGTGTGTTTACAGACATTTTCAGACTCTCCATCTCCCACAGTACAGTCCGCTCCTGCTTCAAAATATCCACCATTGTCCCTGCACTTAAAAAGACCCAGGTAACATGCCTGAACAACTGGTGTCCTGTCACACTCACCGCAATAATAAGCAAATGCTTTGAGAGGCTGGTCAAGGACTTCATCTGCAGCATGCTACCATGCACACTGGACCCCCTACAACTTGCTTACCGACACAACCCATCGACAGATGACGCAATAGCCACAGCTCTACACACCGTCCATACACATCTGGAGAAAAAGGATGTTTCTGTGAGAATGCTATCCTTGGACTACGCATTCAACACCATAATTCCCTGCAAGCTCGACAAGAAACTCAGAGCCCTCGGCCTTCACCCTGCCTTGGATTTTGTGTGCTTGGATTTTCAGAAGGCATTTGACAAGGTGCCACACATAAGGCTGCTTCACAAGCTATGAGTCCATGGTATTACAGAAAAGATTCTAGCATGGATAAAGCAGTGGCTGATTGGCAGGAGGCAAAGAAAGGGAATAATGGGAGCCTTTTCTGGCTAGCTGCTGCTGATTAGCGGTGTTCCTCAGAGAGCTGTGTTGGGACCGATTCTTTTTACATTTGTGACGAGAATACACATAAAATTAAGATGTTTGCTGGCCTAGGTTAGCATCAGTGACATCAGCAAGTGGTCTGCCACCTGCCCTCAGGGGAAGGAGAGATAAGGAACAATGGAGCAGCGTCTGGAGATGTGTAATGAAGGGACGTGGGAGAGAGAGAGCTGTCTGGAGCGGCTCCCCCTTTGAACCCTGAACTGTTTGAAGTGATGGACAGGCGATACCCCAGCAGGGGGATAAAAAGGGACAGGTTCGCTAAGGCAGGACACACACGACACCCGAGGTAACGAGACCCTGGAAGCGGTACGCCTCTCACGAGTCGGTGAGAAGTACCAGACAACGCCCGGGGTGGAAAGGTACGATCAGCGGGAACCCAGTGTGTGTCCGCCCTTGCCTGGGTGCCGGGTTCACTGCAGAGGATCGACCGCATCTGGAGGAGGGGTCACAGTCGATGACCTCAGGTGACATCACCAAGGACCCGCCCAAAAGCTGTTTGTGAGCCATCTCGCCGGTCTGTGAGTGAAGCCGTGTCTGAATGATCAGTTGTTCCTGTTCTATGTCTCTCTTCCCCTCACGTTGTCCATCGCCATGGCAACGATTACTGCGAACTGAACTACTAAACTGGACTGAACTTTGAGTCACTTTTAAATTTGGTCATTTACCCCTAGACAACGATAGAGCTTGATTGATGCTGTTATCTTAATTCTGTGCACATGTGTGTTTATCATCGCTGAACTGTTGCATTTATTATCCTTTCGATTACTGTGTTGCTTGTTTCTTTAATAAAACTTTCTTAGTTCTAGTACTCCAGACTCCAACTGAGTGATCCATTTCTGCTGGTTTGGCAACCCAGTTACGGGGTACGTAACACATTATATCTCATTGATCTGCATGATGGAATTGATGGTTTTGTTGCAAAGTTTGCAGACAATATAAAGGTAGGTGGAGGGGCAGATAGTTCTGAGGAAAAAGGGAAGCTACAGAAGGACTTAGATGAGGAGAATGGACATTGAAATGGCAGATAGTATAGTGTTTTGGGAAGTGTAGGGGCATGCACTTTGGTAGAAGAAATGAAAAAGGTTGACTATTCTCTAAATGTGGAGAAAATACAAAAAACTAAGGTGCAAAAGGACCTGGGAGTCCTCGTGCAGGATGCCCTAAAGGTTAATTTCCAGTTTGAGTCCATGGTGGGGAAGGCAAATACAATGTTAACATATATTTCAAGAAGACTAGAATATAAAAGCAAGGATGTCATGCTGAAACTTTAAAAAGCACTGCTGAGGCCTCAAGTGGAGTACTATGAGCAGGTTTGGGCACCTGATCTTAGAAAGAATGTGCTGAAACTGGAGAGAGTTCAAAGGAGATTCATGAAAATGATTCTAGGATTGAATGGCTCATCACATGAAGAGCGTTTGATGGTTCTGGGCCTGTATTCCCCAAAATTCAGAAGAATGAGGGATGACCTCATTGAAACCTATCAATGGTGAAAGGCCTTGACATAATGGATGTGGATAGGATCTTTCCTATGGTGGGAGAGTCTAAGACCGGAGGACACAGCCTCAGAATAGAGGAGCGTCCTTTTAGAACAGAGATGAGGAGGAATTTCTTTAGCCAGAGAATGGTAAATCTGTGGAATACTTTGCCACAGGCAGTTATGGAGGCCAAGTATTTATGTATATTTAAAGGAGAGGTTAACGGATTCTTGAATGGTCAGGGCATGACGAGATACGGGGAGAAAGCAGGAGATTAGGGCTGAGAGGAAAATTAAATCAGCATAATGAAATGGTGGAGCAGACTCGATGGGCCAAAGACAAAACATAAATAACGTGGCTTCAAGATACCAGAGTGGGATACCCTGCAGACTATCATTACAGCACAGTACAGACCCATCAGCCCTCAATGTGCTGACCTGTTAAACTACTCTAAGATCATTCTAATCTTTCTCTTCTGCATACCTGTCCATTCTATCATCCATGTGCCATCTAACAGTTTAAGTGCCCCTAATATATCTGACTCTACCAGCACCCCTTGCAGGACATTGCATGTCCTCTGAGATAGTGACACCCAGGAATTTAGCGCTACTGACCCTCTCCACCCCTCATGCTCCAATGATTACTGGCTCGTGGATCTCTGGTTTCCCTCTCCTAAAGTCTACAGTCAGTTCCTTAGTAGTGCTGACACTGAGAGAGAGATTGTTGTTATGACAGTACTCAGCCACTGAACTGCATTGAGCTCAGTGCATTAGTAGCTGCCACACGTCTGGCTGATTAGATACTTGCATTTACAAGGTGTACAATTGTACCAAACAAAGTTATCACTGAGTGCATTTTCTTGTTGATGGTTCTATTACCTAACTGTAATTAGACTTGAACCTCACCTTTTCTTTAACTTTCTGGAAAACTTATTCTTCCATTAAAATTCAGATTTTATTTTCTAAACATTCTATTCCAATAGTTCAATCGAACAGTTATATTTCAAGTCAAGTCAAGTCAAGTCACTTTTAATTGTCATTTTGACCATAACTGCTGGTACAGTACACAGTGAAAACGAGACAATGTTTTTCAGGACCATGGTGCTACATGAACAATACAAAGACTACACTGAACTACCTAAAACAATACAAAACTACACTAGACTACAGACCTACCCAGGACTGCATAAAGTGCACAAAACAGTGCAGGTATTACAATAAATGATAAACAAGACAATATGCACAGTAGAGGGCAGTCGGTTGGTATCAGTCCAGGCTCTGGGTATTGAGGAGTCTGATGACTTGGGGGAAGAAATTGTTACATAGTCTAGTCGTGAGAGCCCAAATACTTCGGTGCCTTTTGCCAGATGGCAGGAGGGAGAAGAGTTTGTATGAGGGGTGCGTGGGGTCCTTCATAATGTTGTTTGCTTTATGGACGCAGCGTGTGGTGTAAATGTCTCTAATGGCGGGAAGAGAGACCCCGATGATCTCAGCTGGCCTCACTATCCGCTGCAGGGTCTTGCGATCCAAGATGGTGCAATTTCCGAACCAGGCAGTGATGCAGCTGCTCAGGATGCTCTCAATACAACCTCTGTAGAACGTGGTGAGGATGGGGGGTGGGAGATGGACTTTTCTCAGCCTTCGCAGAAAGTAGAGACACTGCTGGGCTTTCTTTGCTATGGAGCTGGTGTTGAGGGACCAGGTGAGATTCTCCGCCAGGTGAACACCAAGAAATTTGGTGCTCTTAACAATCTCAACGGAGGAGTCATCGATGCTCAGTGGAGAGTAGTTGCTCCGTGTCCTCCTGAAGTCAACAACCATCTCTTTTGTTTACATTCAGAGACAGGTTGTTGGCTCTGCACCAGTCGGTTAGCTGCTGCACCTCCTCTCTGTATGCTGACTCATCGTTCTCGCTGATGAGACCCACCACGGTCGTGTCATCGGCGAACTTGATGATGTGGTTCGAGCTGTGTGTTGCAGCACAGTCGTGGGTCATTTTTACTTTGTCTTCTGCATCCCACATGCTCAAAGCCTCAAATCAAATGGTATATGTACAGTATGCACTCAAATGTATAGCTGCATGAAGACATCAGTGACATCTACTTAAACTAGTGTAAGAAATTAAAGAGCAAAGTGCTACTAGAATTCCTGCTCCCATTTTTCTTCATTATTCCCTGGTTTAGACCTTAGCACTTCAAGTCCATCTATTTCACAAGTACATTATTTCATTTTTCATGATATATCTCTTGCTCAATCTTGTAACAAAATTACTCAGCCTATTTGTGACAGCTTGATGCAGGTCATGTTGACTTTTGCAATGATGGTGGTAGAAAAGCAAATGGCAGGTATTCATTGAAACCATTCATTAAAATAACTTGGAAACTATTCCAAGTTGTGTTCAGTCACTCAGCTAACGGAGAGATGAACAATTTGCAAAAGACTTGAACACAGCTTTGGCATGTCACCAAAAATTTTGCCAAACTTCTATGGATACATTGCGAAGAGCATCTGAATTGGTTGCATCATGGCCTGGGATGGAAACCTATGCTCAGGACTGGAACGGAAAAGCCTACAGAAAGTGGTGGCAGTAATGCAATCACTCAACTTGGGTATGATGTTTTCCAAAGGAGCTGGTTGATTCTCAGGTGACTATGGAGGCCAAATGGCGACCCACAAAACCAGGGTGACAGGGCAGATTCCCTAAATGGAGGATTTCTGTGTGTGACTTATTAACGTAGGGAGGCTGGTGCACAGGCAGCCATCACACAGTCCTTGACAGATCAGGGTCAGGGTCCAGGGGATCGAATGCAAACTGACTGGGGAACCTTCACTACTACAGCCTTCCTGCACCTTCACTATTGTTGTGGTGTGTCATGATCTTCCACCAGCTCCACTACTGAGGTCATAGATTTTGGAAACTCATTGACTTTTCCTTCATGGGTGACCCTACCAGTAGCTAAGCACCAAGTGGTGTTGCTCTCGGGATCTGTGAAGCCAGGTGAGGGGGATGGTAGGTGAGTGGGGTAGGGGCTGAAGTGAGAAGCTGGGAGGTAAGGGGTGGAAAAGTTAAAGGGTGGAAGAAGAAATCTGATAGGAAAAGAGAGTGGACCATGGGAGAAAAGGAAAGAGGAGGGACTCCAGAGGGAGACAATAATAATTTTATACGTAAGTGTAAACAGAACTCTTATGATAATGATTACTCTGCATGGTGAAGAGCTATTTATAACAAGTTGCACTGAAAGGGTAGAGAGAATAGTTGTGTAATTGTTTAGCAAACTCTTTTTGAATCACCAGTATACAAACTTTTGAGTAATTCATATTAAAATATATTAAGCAGAATTAGTATATTTTAAATAAGCTGCTTCTGTAGCACTTCACAGAGCTCCATTGTATATGACTGGGACTCCAACTGTGATTTATCTATGAAGACCTTCTTCTTCATAAGTGCATCAACCCTGCTGGGGCATAGGCTGCTGGCAACAGCTCACCAGAATCCTCTTTCCTGGCCAGTCTTTCAAATCGTCTCCAGTGTGCCCCATCTTCCTGGTGCTCCTCCTCTCTCACGATAGAGTCTTTGGAGCTTCTTTTGGCATTTCTGTTTCTCTTGGTTTCTACAGTATGTGGTTGCTAGCCTCATATTTCATCCTCCTACTTTCACATCTGGGCTTCAGACCAACCATGGCAGTTTCCATGAATAACACCAATTCCTATAAACACTTCTTTCCAAGCATCTGATATAAACTATGAAGCACAAATTATAAATTTTCCAAACAGGGCATTATAAAATAGAAAGCTTTGCAAACTGGTGCAGGGATGATTAGATTAGATTATGAGGACACTCAGTCCTCATTTATTGTCATTTAGAAATGCATGCATTAAAAAATGATGCAACGTTCCTCCAGAATGATATCACAAGAAAACACAGGACAAACCAAGACTAAAACTGACAAAACCACATAATTATAACATATAGTTACAACAATGCAAAGCAATACCATAATTTGATAAAGAGCAGACCATGGGCACGGTAAAAAAAATGAGGGTACTGAGAAGAGGTGAGGGACTGCAAGCCATCCAAGGAGCATAATTTTAAGCTTGTGAGTAGGAGGCATAATTAAAAAAGCACATTACAGGTCGATCTTCACTAATGAGGCACCATTGGGACCTGAGGAGTGCCAGATTAGTGAAAATGCCAAATTACAGAAGGATCACGTTAAGCAATAGCTAACCTTCACTAATCCGGCACCATTGGGACCTGACGAGTGCTGGATCAGTGAAAATGCCGAATTACAGAAGGATCACATTAAGCATAATCAGTGCCAGATTGTCGAAGGAACTGGATTACAGGTAGTCAGATCAGTGGAGGTCAACTGTATTTTATTTAATTGCAATATCCTGGTTTACGACAATGCTTTATTTTATTAATAGTTATGCTGTCACATATTTCATTTTCTGCAGCTTTTCTCAAAATGCTATGTGTTCCTTTAATTACATTATACAATTGAAAATTTCATTTTTGCTGTAATAAAAATTCAGCTGATTGACAAGTTAGGCTTGTTGAATTAGCGACAGGTTTTGTCTTGGGAATATTCTAGAGTGTGGGAACAATGGTGGGTACCATTTTCTAGAGAGTGAGCACATGATCGAAGGAGAAAGAAAGAAAGAAAGTGGAAAATGGAAACAGACAATGAACATAGCAGAAGAACGTGGTGAAATGCTCACAGAACTCATTTGGAAGGACAGATACTGCTGTCGGAAAATCCTCATGCAAACAATGACCTCACAGAGAATGCAGATACTTTTAGCTAGCTAGTTAGCACATGGAAAAAGCTTGGAGAAAGTCTGACACCTTTCCCTTGGACGTTGTATAAATATTTTTCTTTCCTGGGACATGTTCTTCAGCTCAAAATTGCTTCAGTATTATGAGCAAACAAAGTGAAGCAAACTGGATTAATTATGTAACAATGAGCTTCAACAATTACCTGCATTTTATAGAAATATACATATATTTATATTATATAATATATACACTATATCATATATAGCATATGATGAGCTCTATTTTATTTAGTATATTATTGTGTTTGTTACTGTTCAGAATAGTTTGTCAATACAATTTCAATTGAAGTTATTAAAATTTAAACTGCTTCCTGGGGAACAGTAAATTTGTTCAGGGTGTTCATGGGTGTGTCAGTATTCATATAAGTAGCAGTCCTACTTTCCCTTAAAGGGCCATTCACGCTTCCATGTTTGGGCAAGTTATGCTATTATTCCTCTCTGCGCCTTGTGGCACATCGGGCGGCAACCTTGCCTTTTTTTTTAGCATATTGTCTATTTTTTACAAGGCCGAGTTGACAGCTGGACGCTCAACCCAGCACAGATGGAAAGCGTGCAAGAAGCTGGCTGCATTCGAACCCGGGACCACTCGCCTCGAAGTCCGGTGCAGATGCCACTACACCACCAGCCGGCTGTATTTGTGTTTACCTGAATCACATTTACCCTAGACATGTTTATATATTGGAAATGGCCTTTTCAGAATTTTTCCAATGCATTGTCAAGTTATGTTACTGTTAGCTTGCATTCACAGTAATAGCTAACTTGTTACAAGCTTACGATGAGAGGGTTACATAATATTTTTAATCAGTGCTGAGAATTTGTGACAAGGTTCTATTGCAAACTTCTGAATCACACAATGTGCAGCATAAGAAATAAACAAAATACAGCCTATGTTTTATTCTTGTATATCATAGTTGTACAATTTTATTATATATTGTACAGCAAGAGTATAGAATCCCAATGCAGGGCCCTGGCCTGGAACTTCAACTCTTTATTCCTCTCCGTAGATGCTGTCTGACCTGCTGAATTCCTCCAGAGTTCTGTGTCTGTTACAGGCTACACCGATCAGTTAGGCACCGTATCAGTTCTGGTTTCAGAAGATAATACATAACATTAACAATACACCCTATCCTCGTTAGCACAAAATAATCTGCAGATGCTGGGGTCAAAGCAACACTCACAACACGCTGGAGGAACTGAGGAGCTGGGTCCTGACGAAGGGTTCCCGCCCGAAACGCCGACTGATCGTTTCCATGGATGCTGCCCGACCTGCTGAGTTCCTCCAGTGTGTTGTGAGTGTTGCTATCCTCGTTATATGCATCTTCAGACAATGCAGATTCACAGTTATGCGAGGAACCTATTTCTAACAACGTCTCGTTATATGCATCCAAAACTCACAGTTATGCGAGGAGCACTGCCTTCCCGCCAATACAAGTCACATGTGCACACCTCAGTCTCACTGTTGGGATGGGAAGCATCGCTTTCCCGCCAATACAAGTCAGGTGCGCGCGCCTCACAATCTCACTCCCGCCACTCTCGCATTGGTTTTGGCACCATCTTAAACTTCTGTTGGTTTTACCTACGGTGCAGTGTTTTTGCGCTTGAAATATTTAACTGTGCCTCCTAAGTGTCCGGTGTCATGTCCTGGGCATAGCCAAGCGGCAGAGAACCGCTTTAACACTTGAAAAAAAGTTGGAAATTATAAACAGCGTGGCATCAGCTGAAGGTAACACAGCTCTGGGACGTTACTGCCGGGAACACAATCTTGCCTTTAAAGTTCTTTTGTTGCTTGACAATGCGCCAGCCCTTCCTAAACATTTGGACAGCATTCATCCTAACATAACTGTGCATTTACAAGAAGGGTCAGAGCCGTCTCTATTTCTGTCTACAAGAAGGGTCAGAGCCGTCTCTATTTCCTGAGGAGACTGAGGTCCTTTAACATCTGCCGGACGATGCTGAGGATGTTCTACGAGTCTGTGGTGGCCAGTGCTATCATGTTTGCTGTTGCGTGCTGGGGCAGCAGGCTGAGGGTAGCAGACACCAACAGAATCAATAAACTCATTCGTAAGACCAGTGATGTTGTGGGGATGGAACTGGACTCTCTCACGGTGGTGTCTGAAAAGAGGATGCTGTCCAAGTTGCATGCCATCTTGGACAATGTCTCCCATCCACTACATAATGTACTGGTTGGGCACAGGAGTACACTCAGCCAGAGACTCATTCCACCGAGATGCAATACTGAGTGTCGTAGGAAGTCATTCTGGCCTGTGGCCATCAAACTTTACAACTCCTCCCTTGGAGGGTCAGACACCCTGAGCCAATAGGCTGGTCCTGGACTTATTTCCTGGCATAATTTACATATTACTATTTAACTATTTATGGTTTTATTACTATTTAATTATTTATGGTGCAACTGTAACGAAAACCAATTCCCCCCGGGATCAATAAACTATGACTACGACTACGTTTCCTGCCACTTAACACAACATCGCTGATTCAACCACTCGACCAAGGTGTAAGCCGCATTCAAGGCGCAAATATTTTTTTTACCGCGAGCTATCTCTCAGATGCTGCAAGCAACAGACGATTTTGAAAATCCTGGGAGCTTACCAACGGTGAGGGAATGGTGGAAGTCAGAACACTTCGCACAAATGGCGATGGACATGGACCCACGTTTAGAACGGAGTCAGCATTTCAGTCGTTCCCTGCCGTCAACCCTTCTTCCCTACAAGCAAATTTAATACAAAATGCTGCCAAGCAAACAACCCTCACCACTTTATTCAAATCGGTAGCACCATCTGCTCCCGGCAGTTCTAAGAGTTCTGTGAGTCTTCCTTCACCCCTTGCTGTGCTTGATATTATCCTGACGACCACAACCATCCACCTTATCCGTGTAAAGCTGCCCGACACCACCACAACCACTCATCTCCTGGAGTGAACACACCTGCCACTATTGGTGAGTACTGTATACCCTCGGATGTCAACTTTTTATGATTTATTACATTGAATATTACCTTAAATTAATGAAATATAATACAAAAGTTGTCTTGTCGTACTGCTTTTGTGCCCTATTGGTATGAAAATGTGAATAAATTACAGATAAAACATATTTAGGAAGCCCTCTGGAACGCATCCCTATTTTCTCCATTTAAATAATTATTCACATTATGTGATTTCACATTATGCGTCAACTTCGAGGAACGTATCCCCTGCATATAACGAGGATAGGGTGTAGTAGAAGACCTGTATTACACAAACTCGAATTATTGCATTTAGTGTGGCTGAGCATAATGTTCTTGCTTGTTGTAGTCATTCATGATTTAAGTATCTTGGTTAAAGGAAAATCACAATGGCACTCATAAGAGTGGCCAGAATTCATTGATGTGCTTTTGCAATGTAATGGTACAACAGACTTAATGTTTCATAAATAATAATGCTGCTACTGGTGCAACAATTTCATTATGGTGTTATCTTTTGGCAACTCTCAAATTATCAGATGAATCTCTACACTGTTGTTAAAAGGGCAGACACTGCTAATGAAATATAAGCTAATTATAAACAGCTTTTTTAAAAAATCAGCAATATTATTTGGTCAACTCAAGTATACTAACCTGAAAAATGTGACAAAGAACTGCACAAGGTCCATGAAGTTGTTATGCTGAGAAAAGGCGATCTATGAAGAAAAAAAGGCATATATTAAATTTAAAATGCAGCTAAAAGGAGTTAATATAGCAGGACCATAAAGACAGTCATAGACACTGCATGGATCTTCAGCCCACTGGGTCCACAAAGACTATCAACATCCAATTATGACACTAAATCCCTTTTTCTTTATTCTTCCCACACTGTCATCAAATCCTCTTAGATTCTACACAACGGGGGTGAATTATAGTAATCAATTAACCTACCAAACTGCCAGTCTTTGGAATGTGGGAAGAAACCAGAGCATTCAGAGGAATCCCACGCAACCACAGGACGTTCAGCAAACTGCACGCACTCAGCAACCGGGGTCAGAACTGAACCCAGTTTCTGCTGCTGCAAAGCAATAGTATCATTCACTGCACCATATCACATTTCATGATGCTGAATATGATTTAAAAAACCATTAAAATGAATTAGGCAGATAATAGCATTCAATGTACTTGAGCTGAGTAACAACAGACACCATCATAACAAATTCAGTCTTCATACAAGATTAGGCCATTTCCATCCTACTTAGAGCTGAGATGGAAGGGGACTTGTTGATGGAAGTTCAATGAAACTGTTTTATTGAACGAAAAGGGTATTGAACAAATATTGAGGAACAGCTCAATTTTTAAGATCAGCTTCAGAAGACATCTTAACTTGCCTCAAAGTGAAATTTTTTAAAAGTCTGGCATACTTAAAGTTCCTAAAACATGGACAAAGTTCAGTCACATCCTGAAGGGATGTGCTGTATATCCAATGTGCAATGTGGACCATATTATCATTAAAAATGAGCTTTATTTGTCGCATGTACATCAAAACATCAGTGAAATGTGTTGTTTGCATCAAATCAAATCAGCCCGCAAGTGTCACCACATTTCTGACACCAGCACAGCATGCCCACAGCTCAGTAATCACATCTTTGGAATGTGGGCGGAAATCAGAGCACCCAGAGGAAACCCACGCAGTCTCGGGGAGAAAGTACAAACTCTTTACAGACAGCGACAGGAATTGAACATCAGCCTTACAGCTGGTGATGTAAATCGTCACGGTAACTTCTAGGCTACCATACCACCCATTAGATTGATAGCGCAATGAATGCAAAGTAAGGGATGTCTTAACTGTAATTAATGCAACATATTATGTATAAAGTACATTTTGGGGAAAAAATATTCCAAGACAAAATCTTTGTTTAATGGATTTAATTTTTTATTTAGAAAATTTTCATCTTTAGATATAGTCTGAGGAACCCTATAGCTATCCTTTAACATCTTAAAATACTTACATCAGGACTTTTGTTTATGTTGTATATCATGCAACACATAGGACTTTGACAGGTTAATTTTCTGTAGTTCTAAGTATCTTTACTTTGACCTTTGCTCCAAGAGGCCATTCCACCTATCTGCAACTGATCTAGAATTCCCGAGCCACCAAGTCTTTAATCACACTTGCCGCCTCTCCTCCTAAAAATACCTCTTTGCTCAGACAGGTAGAATGATTCATCTTTGAAGCAAACAAATTAAAATGTTATTGTTTACGGTTGCTGCTGATTAGATGCACAAAGTGATGTACAATTATTAAGAAAATTTAAATCACTTTATTCCGGCTGAAAAAGCAGTTTCAGTACACAAATACATCCAAAACGTAGCAATTAATGGATTTTAAAAAACCCCCACCCATTTCTAATTACCATGAATGGAATAAACAGATGAGTACAATATGCTTAATACAGTGGAAAATAGGTAAGCATGGCATTTAAATGAGGAAAAAGCTCCATTGCTTTAAAGTAAACTTACCAACTGTAAAATGGATTAGAGGTTTTACCTCTGCAACATCCACTGCACAGCCTTATACTAAAATGATTTTAACTACTTTCTTCCGCTACTGAAAAGTACAATCCTCCATTTGATTTATAAACATTTTTGTAACAGCACAAGTTCCTAATTGCCAATCAACATAAACACAAGAGATTCTGAAAATCCAGAGCAACACACATAAAATGCTGGAGGATCTCAGCAGATCAGGAAAGGAATAAAGAGTCAATATTTCGGGCCGCGACCCTGCATCAAAACTTCTGATGAAAGTCTGATGAAGAAACTTGGCCCGAAACATTTTTTTTATTCCTGTCCACAGATTTTGCCTGATCCATTGATTTCTTCCAGCATTTTGTGCGTTATTCCTAATTACCAAACAATGACCAACTCATACCCAGGACAGCAGGTAGATTAAGATATATACTTTGCAACAATATACTTTGCTACTGTGCACTAGAAACCCTTATCATATTTTAATAAGCTGCAAAAATTAATCAGTCATATTGGAAAAAAATACTGGACCAAGGTAATGGCTAGACAAATCAACAACAATTACAATTTTCTTTTCAGGAAGCTTAATACTTTCTCAGCTCCCTAGTTTCCTTTCCCAGGTAAACCTTACTCTAGAGCACAAAAATACCCACTTCACAATGTGTCGTAAAATGTACAAAGTAGAAATCTAGTGCTATTTTCCCAAAACAATAAATTAAAACAAGAAAAACCCATTCAGTCCATCATGCCTGCCTAACATTCAATTAGGGTAATAAGATTTTATACCTTAATTCAATTTTAACTGACTTCATTCTACAATTAATATTTTTCCTCCAGTACTTCTACTGTTTGTAAAACTTGCACTGTCTCTGTTAAATGCATTTAGTAAGAAGCAGTGTTTATTGAAGAGGAATAAAGAGTCAATATTTCAGATCATCGTTGGAACTTTACCCAAAGAGTCAATTACTTATTCCACAGATGCTGCCTGACCTATTGAATTCCTCCAGCATTTTGTGTGTGTTATTTCCAGCACCTACAGAATCCCCTGTGTATAGGGTGAGGCTTTTTTTTGGTCCACCAGTCTTTGGTTGAAAATGTGCTTCTTGGTTTTACTTCCCAATGGACAGAGACATGGGACCACCAGGCTGTGCTCCTTCGCCCTGCACAGAGAAGCTGAATCATGAGTACAGAAAGTCATACAGTGCTGGACTGAAGAAACAGATGAGCTTCTACATAACTGCTTTGATGAGCATGTCAGCACCATCATGGACATTATCAGCAGGCAGGCGTGTTGACAATTTGAGTGTTCCCATACCGGAAACCATGGATGCATATCAGAGTCGATAGAGCCTTGGAGTTGGGGATTCTGGCTAGTGGGGAAACAGTGAGCAAACTAGTGACTTGGGTGCTGTGTGTGTGGAATTTGTCAGATCTGCCTGTGACAATATGTTTCAATTTCTTCCCGCATCCCTAGGACCTGTGTGTTCATAGCTTAATTGGTCACTGTAAAGTAAAGAGATGAACAATATAATTTGGAGGGAGTTGGCTGTTGACAATATGTGAAAATATAGGAATAATTAGGATGAAGTAATTAGTAATTTACATATAATTAGAAACAATGGGTGGTTGATGGTTAGTGCAGACTTGTGGCAGTAGACTATGTTTCTGTGCTGCATATCTCTATAACTATGATGACTGACATTAATTTACTTATCCTGACATAGCATTTGGAAGAATTTCAGAGGCAGGTTTGGTGGTACTTCTCTTAGACCACTAAGACAATGGAGAAGGTTTTGGTTGTTCAAAGAATACAGGAGAGTGAGGCAATTTGTTCAAAGAAAACAGAGGAGTGATGCATCTCTGCGGCTTCCTAAATCATGAGCTTGGCACTGGGTCAGAGATGTTGATCTGAAATAGTTCTTCTCAAACAGCTTATGGCTCTCCTGGTATAATGGAGACCATGGTAAATTCTGCCAATAACATCTGCCTTGAAGAGTACAAGTTTTATTAATTAATGATGATTGAAGCCCAGTAGACAGGATGGTCCAGGTTCAGGGTGTCAAAGTGTTTTGTCAGTAGCGTATAGATCCTCTAACCACAACCATACATCAGGACTGAAAGGAATAAATAATGGGAGCTTGTCAGACAACCTATGAGTTGATAGAGTATTTTCTTAAAACAGCAGATTCTCAAGCTAACCAGCTATGAAGGCAACATTTGATGTGTGTTGCTTGAATTTCCAGCATCTGCAGAATTCCTGTTGTTTGCAGCTATGAAGGCTCTGTTTTGTGTAATGAGATTACATTAATTAATAAACTCCTTTATGAAGGCACCTCTGGGTAGTAGCAATCATAATACAATCAGTTTGAGGGACAGAATGTTAATTTAAAAATGTTATTTCAAACAAATAGAAGCATAAAAGCAGAATAATCTGCAGTAAACTGGCATGTTAGATGAAGGGATAAGACAAACAGGATGCAGCCAGACATTTAATGAGATCTTTCTGAATATACAGAATAGAAACATTCTAGCAAGAAAGAAGTATTTCAAAACTATACCCCTCATTACTGCTTAATTAAGTAATCTTAAATATAGCAACAAAAATGAAGGAAAAAACATACAAATGCATAAAGGTAGGTGACAGAAGACTAATAGAATATTTTTAAAAATTAACTAAAAGATGATTTTTAAAACAAAGCTGAAGCTTGTTAGAAATTTAAAACTATTAAAAATTTTAAAGATATTTAGAAAAGTTGACAAAGACAACAAACACAAGAAAATCTGCAGATGCTGGGAATCCAAAGCAATATACGCAAAATGCCGGAGGAACTCAGCAGGCCAGGCAGCATCTATGGAGAGGAATAAAGAGTCGACGGGAAGAGGTAAAGTCCAGACAGCTGTGAGAATCAGTGAGTTTATAAAAGATATCAGTCGATAGTCTGCCTCCAGGGATACAAGACAGAGACTGAAAAAATGGAGGGAAGCATCAGAAAAGATATCTTTTTATAAATATTGGCAATTTTCTTTCTGCTAATTTTGCTACACTACACTTTACAGCAGCAAGGCGAACAGGGTATGAGGTCATGCTATTATCAAAGACAAATTTGATTCTTAAAAGAGCATCCGTCCTTTATCCGGCCACTCTTGTTGCCATTCACAGTGTCGCAGAAGCCACTGCCTCCCCTCGCCCTGTTTGGAGTTCTACCCCTTTAAATAACCCAGATTAGGTTCTTTTCACCGATAGTTCATTGTGTAAACCTAATGATTTTGAGACACTGGCTGGGTATGCTGTGATGGCTCCTCATGAGGTACTGGAAGTGGGTTCCCTCCCTTCAGGAACATCAGCAAGCAGCTGTGCTACTTGCATTCACTTCAGCTTACATCTTGACTGAGGGTAAAACTGCATATATCTACACCGATTCACAGCACAGCACAGAGGATTTATTACCTCCTTTGGTAAACCTATACAGCATGCTCAACTTATTAAGGATTTGCTACAGGCTATTTTGTTGCTCCAGCAGAGTGCTGTAATAAAATGTGAAGCCCATAAGCATAGCTCCAACCCTGTGGCACAAGGTAATGGTGCAGCAGATGGGGGTGCAAAATCTGCCACCCTTTCCGCTAAGGCCATAACCGCTTCAATGGATTTACAACAATCTGCACCTGGGCCCCCTACCAGAGATTCCTTACTGGCTGCACAGTAGGCGGCCAGTGCAAAGGAACAGCCTTGGAAAAATAAACGTGGCACCCGTGATGCTGGGGGATTATGGTCACACCCTGATGGCCACCTCATTTATCTCTGTAGTCAAATACCCTTGTTAGACTGGCACATGGCCAAGGACATGAAGGAAAAGGAGGACAGACATACTAAATACGATGGCAGTGGTTTACACCAGGGCTAACAGGAGCAGCAGAACAGCTGGTTAAAACTTGTGAGAGTTGCCAAAGAAATCTCCTGTTAAATTTGATCATCTGTCCACCTCAGAATTTATGAATCTGTAGATAGACTCTCTACATATGCCAGCAAGTGGGCGGAGGGATATAAATATCTATTAGTAATAGTGGACATGTTTTCTAAATAGATAGACACCATTCTCACATGGAAAGATTATGCTGATGATGAAAATTACTGATGAAGGAGATTATTCCCCAATTTGGGAATCCTTGTAAGTTTAATAGTGACAGAGGAACGTACTTTACCGGGAAATTAACTAAAGCATTGGGGCAAGCTCTGGGATTCTCCTGGGAGTGGCATATGCCGGACCAACCACAATCATGGAAAGGATGAATGCAGTACTGAAAGACACTCTGGTCAAAATATGTCAAGAGGAGGGACTGACATGGGCGAAGGCACTGCCTTGAGACTATGTACACCTTGAGAAATCATGTTCACAGGACCATCAAATTGCCCCCTTTTGAAGTATTGATGGAAAGACTCTAAGGCCATGTTCTAAGACCCCTTTGACAAGTGCCCAAACAGTACTGATATGGACTTTTGAGAAAACCCTTGAAATAATAAAAGCTCTAGGTGAAGCGATTAGAATGAATCAAGGAAAAGTGACCACGGCCCTACCCAAACCTGGAGAGGGAAATATGCATCCATTTAAACCAGGTGATCATGTATACATTAAATCACTGGAAAAAGACCCTCTCTCCAAGGTGGAAGGGACCCTATCAAGTGCTGCTAACTACCCATATGGTGGTCAAGCTACAAGGCAAAGCCAACTGGGTGCATGGAACCAAGTGTAGGCTGTATCATCCCTCTCTTCCACAGTCTGATGGTGTACTGGAAAAGGAGGAAAACTGAAAAAAAAAACTGAAGGAAAATGGTGGCTAATGACATCTGGAATTATTTGCCTTATTACTTTATTATCTAGATTTGCCTGCACTTACAATACTTATTTAAGCCTAGCTTATGAGTATGCCACTCAAAACAATATGTCAAGTTGTTGGGTGTGCACGGTGATTCGTGCACAAGCCGGGGGGGTGGGGGGGTGTATGATTGTGTATGATTCTACGGCCAATACCCTTCAATGAAAAGGAACGGGAATGACGGGAATGCTTCCAGGATGTAACCAAGGCCTTAGCTACATATACTGACTAGGTGAAGGGAAAGAATGGATAACGAAGCAAGCAGACAAAATACAAGTTAACTACTCTAAATGGCTATCAATTTCTGGGAGTAATTGCTTCAAGGGATGGTACATGCCTAACTACAATTTAACAAACCATAAGGTACCGAGTTTGCATGTGGCTACCAGGAAGCTGAAAAGTGCTGGTGTCAGACAGATATGGTGGGTCGATCATGGGAATGAATAGGTGTAGAGAGAAATCCAGTATATGCTGGGGTGACCACAGCACTTCTGAAAGATCTCCAAAGTTACTAAATGGCACATATTGGATATGTAGGAAGCAAACTTGCCTCTGGCTACCTTTTAACTGGACACCCTAGATTTGTGGTGCCTATGGTACCTTACTCTCATGAACTAACCTCACTTACCCTCTCGCAAAAGGAAAGGGCAATTACAAACACAGAAAGATTCTGGATGACAGCTTTCCCTTATTATGGGATAGGCAAATCTGCATGGGAACAGAATCATATGGGCTCAGCCCTCAAGAAATTAGCAAATGAAACTGCCTCAGCCTTAGAGGATACACAAAGGTAGATGCTGAGGTAATAGCCATTCGAACTGTGGCCTTGTAAATTTCCTTAGGTTTTATTTTAACTGAGAAAAGAGGAATGTGTGCCGTTATAGGGCAAGAATGTTGTACCTATATTCCTGATGAGTCTGATAACATAACCCACTGAGGCAACTATATCCAGAAAAGTGTAAAATAGATATGCAAGATGGAAGAAGAATTCCATAACTACAACCCTCCTGGGGGATGGGAGTCCTTTCAGAACATCTTTGGTGGTTGGTGGGAACACTAATACATTGTGGAATTATTATTGCTATAATAATGGTGTGTTCTGGCTACCTGATTCAACTGTGCAACCTTACCCCTTTCACCCCTTTTCTATGTACCTTGAGTTAACGCCAACATGTACGACAAAGAACATGATGAAAAAGTATGTTTAAAGATGCAACCACTATCCCCAGAGTGCAAGACCCCTTTTGCAGACACCGATCTACGGAGTGGATCTTACGATCAAAAAGGAGGGAATTGTGGAAGAAAATTCTGAATAAAGGTTTAAAATATCGGAGGTGTTAACACCTGCACCTTCCTTTAGTTAGCAATATGCCTAGTGCTAGCATTAGTGCACAACACAGCTGCATGAACAAGATGAAGACAGTGAAGGTCATAAATTGTAGGGAGGAACTTGTGGGCTGTCAAGTTTCTGATAATTAAAAAAGTATTCTGGTTTTTCCTTCACCTATCAGGTACTAACATAGAAAACAAATCATACTTCTGTATTTAATGACTTACTGGATCTAAGGATTTAATTAACCTTCTATATATCATAAATAAAGAGACACCATTCGGCCTGGGTTCTCAGCATGCTTGCAATAATCTATCACAGTTTCAAGGACGTTTAACAATCTACCTATCTGTGTTTTGAGCAGACAAGAGACTGTCTCTGGCATTTTTCATGGGAATTGATAACACATACATGATTGAATTTTTTTTAAACTTTGACTGATGTAATTGACTTTCTGTATGCATGTATAAAAAAAGGCTATGACTATTGTACTTTGGAAAACTTGAGCATCACACTGTTAGTGAGTCATTCTTCCCTTATTCATGAATAAAGGTATTCTCTAGTCACTTCGAAGTCCATGTCCAATTTATTTATGACCAACTTTAAGTGAATCACCTTAGCAAATTAATTTCCCAAACAGAAAGTGAGTGTGAACAAACCTGCAACTCCTAAACAGGCCTGGCTGAACTTGTAGAAAATACAACAAAGGACAAAGAGCATATCAGGCAGACAAAAATAAATGGACTGCACAGAGAAGAGAAAAAGTCAAGTTGCAGTTTAAAATGGAGCACCAATCTGCATGCTGAGGATGAAAAATTTGATAATGATGAGAGTGACACAGGAGTGGGTAGCCTTAAGATTTAAAATGTGAAACGTTAGACAAGCATTACGGCTTACACCAGAAATAAACGGCAAATTAAGAAAAATGGAATTGGACACTGGCTCCACTGTTTCAGTCATTCCAAAAAATGAATTTGAACAGCATTTCAAAGATACTAAACTGAAGGCTGCAGATATCCAACTAAGAACTTTTACTGCAGAAAAGATAACTCATGTGGGAATGACATCTGTAACAGTGAAATACAACAACCAACAAGCCACTTTGAGTTTGTATGTGGCAAAAGCAGGAGGACCAGCATTGTGAGGGGGTGATAGGCTGAGACAATTACAACTTGATTAGAGATCCATCACCAGTTGCTTGTCACATCCCCTGTAAAGGAGTCACCTTAAAGTGAATTCAGAAAGGTACTGGATGATGCCACAGCAGTCTGCAAAGATGGCATTGAAAAGCTCAAACACATCAAGGGCAAACAGACGTTGGTGGTAATCTCTCTGTTTCTGGTTGGAAAGTATATTGGATCAAGGAAGGTCCATGCTACTCAGAAAAATCATGAAAGTGATAAAAGCAATGGTCAAACTATATCCGTTTTCGTATGTAACATATCTGAGAAAGCTTCTGATATGTTAATCAGGCAGTTACTTGCAAAATGTGGCTTGGTTTTAAGCTGGAAGAGAATTCAAGGCGCATTCAGTCTTTGTGAGTACAAAGAACTAGAATCTACTCTGCATGCATTAAAGGCTATTGCATGAACTTAAAGTGGGAGACAAAAAGCTGCTTGTAAAAGTAAATGCAAAGACCAAAACCGAGCTGGCTGAATGGAAGGCCAAAAAGAAAGGAGTCGATGGAAATACGAAAACAGAGGAATCATTAGATGGTGCTGTAGATGCGGAAACCAAGGGGAGCGATCAGATCGTAAAGTAAGCAATAGAAGGATTAAGAAGAGAATACTCCAGTGAGCTAAATACACCTTTCCAAAATGAAGACACACAAACTAGACGAAAAAAGAAGAAAAGTGTCCAGAGCTGTCAAAACAACTTCCTGCAGTCTCAGAATCAACTCCTGCAGCCACCAAAAAATGGAGGATACCCCAGAAGCTGAAAACGTTTTCATAGGCACAAGTGTCCCGTGACATGCAGAGTGACCTCCCTTGTCAGGAAAGACATCATCCCACAAGAGTAAGAAATCCTCCACAGCGGTTAACTCTTTAGGCCCGAATGAGAATTTTTTTGAAATTTACTATGCTGTGGATGCCTGTATATAGCAGTTGAGATGCATTGAGATGTGTATATAGTTGAGACGCATTCTCATTTGAATTGGAGTTAATAGGTAAGCAGGGAGAAGTATTGTATATGTAATATTTCAGTAAGGTCTGAGTAATCTTGCATATACATATATATCGTTTGATTAAGTATTCTTGTTAAAATTCATTGAAGGTTTTATTTATTTATACACACACACACGAATTACATTTGTTATCACATGCCTCACTTGAAGTAAATATGAAGTTAGACTCACGTTTAGGATTCCCATATCTTCCTTTGAATTAGTTTAACGTTTTGAAGTTATAAAACATGACAGTTAATATGTTGTTTTAATGTTTTATGGTTTCCTATGTTTAGGAGGTTTTGTTAAACTGGAAAACAGCAAGGAAGGAGGCGAAAATCAAAGAAGTATACAGACCAGAAAGCTGAACACTCAGAATTCAATTTGATCATACAAAGTTCCTTTTGCGAAGAACATAAACAGGCGTGACCTATGTAATAGAGTTCTTTGAAGAAGAATAGAGGTGTATAAGATGATGAGAGGCATTGATCGTGTGAATAGTCAGAGGCATTTTCCCAGGGCTGAAATGGCTGCCATAAGAGGACACAGTTTAAGGTGCTTGGGAGTAGGCACAGAGAAGTCAGGGGTAAGTCTTTTTTACGCAGAGAGTGTTGAGTGCGTGGAATGGGCTGCCAGCGGTGGTGGTGGAGGCGGAAACGATAGGGTCTTTTAAGAGACTTCTGGATGGCTACATGGAGCTTAGAAAAATAGAGGGCTATGGGTAAAGCCGAGGTAGTTCTAAGGTAGGGACAGGTTCGGCACAGCTTTGTGGGCTGAAGGGCCTGTATTGTGCTGTAGGTTTTCTATGTTTCTATGATTGATTTCTTAACTTTCTCTAATGAGAGATCAACAACCTGAAGTGTAACTTTTTTCCCTCTTCACAGATATCTTACTGCTAAGTATTTCTAACATTTTCTAGTTTTATTTATAAGCTCTACTTTCTAGCACATGCATTTCTGTTGTTTGTTTATTTATTTCTGCTTTTTATTCCTGCATAAACTGAGGCAGTTCAAGCAGGATACATGAAGAATACAGGGAAACTTGTTCAGGAACCAAGAACAGAGTCTCTGGTTTGCATTAGTGAGAAACTCAAAAGCCATCAATCAACTGTCTGTGAGATGACAGTCTTGCCTCCTGATATTTATAAACTCCCGGTTGTATATGCATAGAATATATGTAATCAATTGTTAATATTATTGACAAGACACCATTGAGAGTATCCTGACCAAGTACATCACCATCTAATAAGGAAATTGCAAGGTACCTGACTACAAAACCGTGCAACAGATTGCGTGGACTGCTGAGAGATCATCAGGGCCTTTCCTCCACCTGTCCCAGATATTTATAAGGACTGTTACGTACACAGGGCCCTTAGCACTGTCAAGATTACCTCTCATCCCTCCCATGATCACTTTGACCCCTTCCATCAGGCAGGATGTACCACAGGATTAGTACAAGGACTGTTAGGATGAGAAACAGCTTCATCCCCAAAGCCATGAGACTACTGAACTCCCTGTCACCACCCAGGTCTCATCACACACAAAGTGCCAGTAACGTTATACCATTTACTTTTTAATTTGTGTCATTAAAGTATCTTATACTAAATGCAACATATTTCATTGCTTGTTAATTACTTATGGTAATATTACTTTATGTACTGTGTGTGAGTGATATGAACTGTGTTATGCACCTGAGTCTGGAGGGACATTGTTTTGTTTGGCTGCATACATGCATACGGTTGAAAGACAATAAACTTGAACTTGATTTAAAAAACTGGAAAGGATTTGAAAAACTGAGAGATTAGTTTTATTTGTCACATTTATATTGAAGCATACAGTGAATGCATCATTTGCATCAACTGAAATCAGTGTAGATTGTGCTGAGCATGTGTCAGCATGATTCTGGCACCAACATAGCATGCCAACAACTCACTAACGCTAAATGTATGTCTTTGGAACATGGGAGGAAACCAGAGCACTTGGAGGAACCCCATAAGGTCATGGGAAGAATGCACAAATTCCTTCTGGCAATGGGAATTGAACCCCTATCTTACAGTTGGCACTGTAAAGTGTTATGCAAACTGCCAGGTTACTATGTTGCCCTACATGACCAGAACTGCATGAAATACTCCAAGTGTGTTCTTACCAATGTCCTATGCAGTTGCAGCACGACAACCCTACTTCTACACTCAATACTCTGACGAGAAGAGACCAGGATAATAAATGCATCCTTCACCACACCGTCTACTCACATCAAACTTCCAAGGACTAAGCTTCTCTTTCCTCTTTCTACCAATTTCATTGATAGTAATGTGCATAATGACCTCTAATTCACCTGCCCCTTTGAAAATGTTCTGTGACTATTCAGAAACATGCTTGATCCTAGCACCCACAAGGCAATGAAGTAACCTGAAGCCTTGATTCAGGCCACCAAATCTCCTGTCATCTCACAAACTACCAAATATTCTATCACTGCAGCTCTCCTTGCCTCTAGCTTCCCCTACAGTGCATCAGAGTTGGTCAACATGCCATAGACCTAGTTGCTGCTGAGCTCCTTTGAAAGGCCATCCCACTCAATAGAAACCAAAACATGATGCTTGTTACTGAGAGGAATGGCCACTAGGGAATCTTGCACGGACTCTCTACCCCCTCCATCTCTCTAGAGGTCATCCAGTTACCTGTACTTTCAGCATGACCACCTCACTAGAGCTCTTGTTTAAAACTTATACGATTAGAAAAGCTCCTGCGTGAGTCCAATTGCAGCTCCAGCTGCTTGCTGCAGTCAGTCACAGACACCGGCACCAGAGACGCTGCAAATGTCTCTTCATCTCGCATAACCTATAGGAGAAGCACTCAACTGCCATCTCTCAACCACCAAGACTGCAGAGAAAAGGGAAAGATCTCACCTTAACAGTGTGCAGGCTCCTTGCTGTATCATCTTGAGTCAAAGCGTCAGCACTAACTACTCAAACACATCACAGCAACCACACAGCAGCCACATTGATAGAGCCATTCATTTTATGTGCTGCTCGAAAAAGCCTCTGCTTTGAAACTTACTTAGAGCCACATATCCTTGTTTAGAATGATGAAAAATAGCCATTCTTTATCAACCTTCTTACCTTAAAATCTATTTTCCCCAATTTACATTTTATCAACACTGACTTCATAAAGCCCATTTTAATGAAATTTGTGGACTGCTTTGTCTGTTAAGGTAATTAGCCACAATTTAATCAGTTAGTGATCTGAAATTGACGTCAAATTAGTAAGAGAATGGAAGATGATAAATGGAAAATGCCCTGTGGTACAGCTTACATGTTTATGTTATCTGCATGGAAAAACAGCTATTAGGATACAACAGGAAAAGTTTAGACCTTAGTAGCTACTCAACACTGTTAATAATGGCTTGTTAAAATGTAATGTATTCAATTTTCCAAAATTTAAAGCTAACTTTAATTCAAAGATTCAAACCCTTAATGCTTCTGATATATGCGCATGTAAGGGGTTTCTTCTTGTAAGTTATTGTGATGCGCGGGTTCTTGGGCAGAAGGGGGGGGAGGAGAAGAGAGAGAAAGAGAGAGAGAGGGGGAGAGGGAGAGGGAGAGGGAGAGGGAGAGGGAGAGGGAGAGGGAGAGGGAGAGGGAGAGGGAGAGGGAGAGGGAGAGGGAGAGGGAGAGGGAGAGGGAGAGGGAGAGGGAGAGGGAGAGGGAGAGGGAGAGGGAGAGGGAGAGGGAGAGGGAGAGGGAGAGGGAGAGGGAGAGGGAGAGGGAGAGGGAGAGGGAGAGGGAGAGGGAGAGGGAGAGGGAGAGGGAGAGGGAGAAAAAAAAAAGAAAGAAAGAAAGAAGAAAATGGATAAGGTGCTGTGAGCCGGCAATGAGATGGGACCCCGAGCAGGAGTCCAGGATGTTTGGCGAGGAGAGGAGATGGTGACAGACTCGTGTGGTGCGTCTGGTCGACCACCGTGGTTGGTCCCAGGCGGCAGGTCGAGGTGGTCAGAGGGGATCGAATGGTGAAGAGAGGATCGTTACTAGAGCTCCAACTGTTTGTACACGAACAGACTGAACTTTGATAAGTGTGGCGCCTTTTATTTTCCTTTTATATTTTATCTCTATTAATTATATAGTTCCAGTAATACCTATAAATTGTAATTCATTTAATCGTATCTGGTGTATTGTCTGGTATTTGGCGGGGTGGGGTACATCACACAGCATCCACACAAACTTAATTACCCAGTTTGGCGGGGCTGAGGGCTGTTTCCCTAGACGACAGCGAGTTGAGCGATCCTGAGGCTAGCCGGGGGGGGGGGGGGGGGACACACATTTGAGCAGTCCCAGTTACTTATCCAATGCTGATACAATGCTAAATTTTCTGCAACTATCAATACATGATGCCACTCTGATAATGTAATCCTCAGGTTGAGGAGACAGGGATTTCAGAATCAGGTTTATTATCACCAGCATGTGTCGCAAAATTTGTTAACTTACCAGCAGCAGTTCAAAGCAATACATAATATAGAAGGAAAAAAATAAATAATAATAAATAAGTAGATCAATTACAGTATACGTATATTGAATAGATTAAAGATGGTGCAAAAAAACAGAAACATATATTAAAAAAAAGTGAGGTAGTGTTCTCGGGTTCAAGTCCATTTAGGAATTGGATGGCAGAGGGGAAGAAGCTGTTCCTGAATCACTGAGTGTGTGCCTTCAGGCTTCTGTACCTCCTACCTGATGGTAACAGTGAGAAAGGGGCATGTCCAGGGTGCTGGAGGTCCTTAGTAATGGACACTGCCTTTCTGCGCCTTGAAGATGTCCTGGGTACTTTGTAGGCTAGTACCCAAGATGGAGCCGACTAAACTCACACCCCTCTGCAGCTTCTTTCAGTCCTATGCAATAGCGCGCCCCCCCCATACCCGATAGTGATGCAGCCTGTCAGAACGCTCTCCGCAGAACATCTGTACAAGTTTTTGAGTATATTTGTTGACGTACCTAATCTCTTCAAACTCCTAATGAAGAATAGTCACTGTCTTGCCTCCTTTATAACTGCAATGATATGTTGGGACCAGGGTAGATCCTCAGAGATCTTTGACACCCAGGAACTTAAAACTGCTCACTCTCTCCACTTCTGATCCCTCTATGAGCATTGGTATGTGTTCCTTTGCCTTACTCTTCCTGAAGTCCACAATCAGGCTGTCACTGCAACACCACTCTACTAGGTGACATATCTCACTCCTGTATGCTCTTTCTACCAACAATGGATACATCATCAGCAAATTTATAGATGGTATTTGAGCTATGCCTAGCCATACAGTTATGGGTATAGAGAGAGTAGAGCAGTGGGCTAAGCACATACTCCTGAGGTGCATCAATGTTGATCGTCAGCGAGGAGGAGATGTTATCACCAATCTGCAGATTGTAGTCGTCCGGTTAGGAAGTAGAGGACCCGACTGCAGAAGGAGGTACAGAGACCCAGGTTCCTCAACTTCTCAATCAGGATTGTGGAACGATGGTATTAAATGCTGAAGTATAGTTGATGAACTGCATCCGGACATAAGTGTTTGTATTATCCAGGAGGTCTAAGGCCATGTGAAGAGCCATTGAGATTGCATCTGCCATTGACCTAATGTGGCGATAAGCAAATTGCAATGGGTCCAGGTCTTTGCTGAGGCAGAAGTTCAGTCCAGTCATGACCAATCTCTCAAAGCACTGTAGATGTGAGTGCTACAAGGCGACAGTCATTAAGGCCTCTTCTTAAGCACTGGTATAATTGTTGCCTTTTTGAAGCAAGTGGGAACTTCCACCCATAGCAGTGAGAGGTTGAAAATGTCTTTCAATACTCTTGCCAGTTGGTTGGCACAGGCTTTCAAAGCCTTACCAGGTATTCCTTCTGGACTTACCGCCTTGCGCGGGTTCACTCTCTTTAAAGACAGCCTAACATCAGCCTCTGAGACAGAGATCACAGGATCATCACATGCAGCAGGGAACTTCACAGCTGTAGTTATACTCTCCCTTTCAATGTGGGCATAGTTGAGTTCATCTGGTAGTGAAGCATCGCTGCCATTCATGCTATTGGGTTTTGCTTTGTAGGAAGTAATGTCTTGTAAACCCTGCCAGAGTTGTTGTACATCCGATGTCACCTCCAACCTTGTTCAAAATTGTCTCTTTGGCCTTGAAATAGCCCTGTGCAAGTCATACCTGGTTTTCTGGTACAGGCCTGGGTTGCCAGACTTGAATGCCACAGATCCAGCCTTCAGCAGACGACGTGCCTCCTGGTTCATCCACAGCTTTTGGTTTGGGAATGTACAGCAACTCTTTGTAGGCACACACTCATCCACACAGGTTTTAATGAAGTCATTAACAACTGCAGCATACTCATCCAGGTTCAAAGATGAATCCCTGAATACAGTCCAGTCCACCAATTCAAAGCAGCTTCCCTTGTCCAAACCTTCTTGGCCCTCACTGCTGGTGCTGCAGTCTTCAGTCACTGCCTATACTCAGGGAGAAGAGTACAGCTGGGTGATCAGACTTCCCGAAGTGAGGGCGTGGAATAGCACAGTTGGCATTCTTGATGGTGGTGTACACTGCTCCAGTGTGTTGTTTCCTCTAGTACTGCAAGTGATCTGTTGATGGTAATTACTTAGAGATTTTTTTCAGATTGGCCTAGTTAAAGTCCCCAAAAACGATGGTGAAGGCAGTAGGGTGTGCTGTTTCTTGCATGTTGATCCCATTGCTCAGATCATCTAAAGCATGATTAACATTGGCCCGAGGCGAAATGTATACTGCTTCCGAAATGATCCCGGAAATCTCACGTGGCAGGTAAAGTGTTAGATACAGCCCAGTCCATCACAGGAAAAGCACTTCCCACCATTGAGCTCAAAGGATGACACTTAACTGCTAGATATTCTAGGTAGAGTTGATCATGAGGCATACTCCTCCACCTCTGCCTTTGAGAGACTCTATAGATCTATCCTGATGGTGTACAGTAGACCCACTGATCTGAATTGTTGCATCCGGTACGGGAGGGGTTAACCAGGATTCTGTGAAACAAACGACACACGCAGTCCTAATGTTCCTCTGATTCAGCACCCTAGCTCTGAGATCAGCGATTTTATTCAGCAGAGAATGCACGTTTGCCAACAAGAGAGTTGGTATCAGGAGTTTAAAATCCCATTTCCTTAAACGCACTTGTATCCCTGATCTGCAGCCGCATTTCCTGAGTGGAATCCTATGAGGACAAATCTGTCCCCAATCGGCATTGTTTCTGTCAGTTTTGAGCAGCAATAGTTCATTTAAATGCTTTAAGACATCTTTGTTGACAGGAAGGGATTATAGAGTATTGCCAAGTGTAATAGGAATCGATGTGAAAGGTCAGGGGAAAAATGGATTAAAAGTATTATATATGAATGCACAAAGTATAAGAAATAAAGTGGATGAGCTTGAGGCTCAGTTGGAAATTGGCAAGTATGATGTTGTAGGAATAACAGAGACATGGCTGCAAGAGGACCAGGGCTGGGAAACGAATATTCAAGGGTATACGTCCTATCGAAAGGACAGACAGGTGGGCAGAGGGGGTGGGGTGGCTCTGTTGGTGAGGAATGAAATTCAGTCCTTTGCGAGGGGTGACATAGAATCAGGAGATGTAGAGTCAGTATGGATAGAACTGAGAAATTGTAAGGGCAAAAGGACCCTAATGAGAGTTATCTACAGGCCCCCAAACAGTAGCCTGGATATAGGGTGCAAGTTGAATCAAGAGTTAAAATTGGCATGTCGCAAAGGTAATGCTACGGTTGTTATGGGGGATTTCAACATGCAGGTAGACTGGGAAAATCGGGTTGGTACTGGACCCCAAGTAAGGGAGTTTGTGGAGTGCCTCCGAGATGGATTCTTAGAGCAGCTTGTACTGAAACCTACCAGGGAGAAGGCAATTTTGGATTTAGTGTTGTGTAATGAACCTGATTTGATAAGGGAACTCGAGGTAAAGGAGCCGTTAGGAGGTAGTGACCATAATATGATAAGTTTTAATCTACGATTTGAGAGGGAGAAGGGAATATCAGAAGTGTCAGTATTGCAGTTGAACAAAGGGGACTATGGAGCCATGAGGGAGAGCTGGCCAAAGTTGACTGGAGAGATACCCTAGCAGGGATGACAGTGGAACAACAATGGCAGGTATTTCTGGGAATAATACAGAAGGTGCAGGATCAGTTCATTCCAAAGAGGAAGAAAGATTCTAAGGGGAGTAAAGGGCGACCATGGCTGACAAGGGAAGTCAAGGACAATATAAGAATAAAAGAGAAGTAGTATAACATGGCAAAGATGAGCAGGAAGCCAGAGGATTGGGAAACTTTTAAAGAGCAACAGGGGATAACTAAAAAGGCAATACGGGGAGAAAAGATACAAAGGCAAGCTAGCCAAGAATATAGAGGAGGATAGTAAAAGCTTCTTTAGGTATGTGAAGAGGAAAAAATTAGTTAGGACTAAAGTTGGGCCCTTGAAGACAGAAACAGGTGAATTTATTATGGGGAACAAGGAAATGGCAGACAAGTTGAACAGGTACTTTGGATCTGTCTTCACTAGGGAAGACACAAACAATCTCCCAGATGTAATAGTGGCCGGAGGACCTAGGGTAATGGAGGAACTGAAGGAGATTCACATTAGGCAGAAAATGGTGTTGGGTAGACTGATGGGACTGAAGTCTGATAAATCCCCAGGGTCTGATGGTCTGCATCCCAGGGTACTTATGGAGGTGGCCCTAGAAATCGTGGACGCATTGGTAATCATTTCCCAATGTTCTATAGATTCAGGATCAGTTCCTCAGGACTGGAGGGTAGTTAATGTTATCCCACATCTTAATAAAGGAGGGAGAGGGAATTATAGACCAGTCAGCCTGACATCAGTGGTGGGGAAGATGCAAGGGTCAATTATAAAGGATGAAATAGCGGCACATTTGGATAGCAGTAACAGGATCAGTCCGAGTTAGGATGGATTTATAAAGGGGAAATCATGCTTGACTAATCTTCTGGAATTTTTTGAGGATGCATCTATGAAAATGGACAAGGGAGAACCAATGGATGTAGTGCACCTGGACCTTCAAAAAGCCTTTAATAAGGTCCCACATAGGAGATTAGTGGGCAAAATTAGAGCACATGGTATTGGGGGTAGGGTACTGACATGGATAGAAAATTGGTTGGCAGACAGGAAACAAAGAGTAGGGATTAACCGGACCCTTTCAGAATGGCAGGCGGTGACTAGCGGGGTACCGCAAGGCTCGGTGCTGGGACCACAGCAATATACATTAATGATTTAGATGAAGGGATTAAAAGTAACATTAGCAAATTTGCAAATGACACAAAGCTGGGTGGCAGTATGAAATGTGCGGAGGATGTTGAGATAATGCAGGATGACTTGGACAGGGTGGGTGAGTGGGCGGATGCATGGCAGATGCAGTTTAATGCAGATAAATGTGAGATTATCCACTTTGGTGGCAAGAACAGGAAGGCAGATTACTATCTGAATGGTGTCAAGTTAGAAAAAGGGGAAGTACAACGAGATCTAGGTGTCCTTGTTCATCAGTCACTGAAAGTAAGCATGCAGGTACAGCAGGCAGTGAAGAAAGCTAATGGTATGTTGGCCTTTGTAACAAGGAAAGTTGAGTATAGGAGCAAAGGGGTCCTTCTGCAGTTGTACAGGGCCCTGGTGAGACCACACCTGGAGTATTGTGTACAGTTTCGGTCTCCAAATTTGAGGAAGGACATTCTAGCTATTGAGGGAGTGTAGCAGAGGTTCACGAGATTAATTCCCGGGATGGCGGGACTGTCTATGTTGAAAGATTGGAGTGACTGGGCTTGTATACACTGGAATTTAGAAGGGTGAGAGGGGCTCTGATTGAAACATATAAGATTATTAAGGGATTGGACACACTGCAGGCAGGAAACATGTTCCCACTGATAGGTGATTCCAGAACCAGAGGCCACAGTTTAAGAATAAGGGGTAAGCCATTTAGAACGGAGTTGAAGAAAAACTCTTTCACCCAGAAAGCTGTGGATCTGTGGAATGCACTGCCTCAGAAGCAGTGGAGGCCAATTCTCTGGATGCTTTCAAGAAAGAGATGGATAGAGCTCTTAATGATAGCAGAGTCAAGGGATGTGGGGAGAAGGCAGGAACTGGGTACTGATTGTGGATGATCAGCCATGATCACAGTGAATGGCAGTGCTGGTTCGAAGGGCTGAATGGCCTACTCCTGCACCTATTGTCTATTGTACCGACCTTGGAAGCAGTTGTGCTTTTAAGCTGTATCAGGCTAAAATGAGAATATTTAATCGAGAGTTCTGCTGTTACTCGAGTCGTCCCAAGGCGACTGACTCAGTAAAGATGACAGGTTTTTACAACTTCTATATGCAAAAGCTATAACTAAATTTTTTAACATTCATTTTAATTAGCACAAGACTAACCTGTATCTTAATCGGCCAGGTGAAATTGTTTACATACACAAAGAACGTTATATTTGGGTTGTTGCGGAAGTCAAACTTCTCATTGGAGAAACTATCCTTGTATTCCTTGATGTTTGTCTTTGAAACAATCGGTATTTCTTCTCCAGGCGGTGTGCCTGCTGATATAGAGTAAAAATAATTCAAGTCTAGATAACCATTTAAAACAAGTTATAATTCATATGAAAAGGTAAGAAACAGCAAAGGTGAACGTCAAAAAAACTCACTCATTAAGTATTCATGCATGAGACCTTAAGAAAAAATGAGCAAAACAAATGCAAAATAAAAACACAAAACTTTTGTCATTTCTGGAGCAAAATGTCAACACTATACACATCCCTTGATTTACTACTCTTTAAGGAAATTCATCCTCATCTCTGTTCCTTCACTTGATTTCCTGTAGCTACAATTGAAAATAATTCAAGCTCATTAATAACCATGTATTCTGGGTCACTACAAATTTTAAGATCAAAGCCTGTTCTTTGGATTTCTGATTTGGTATACAAAATAATTTAGTTTTACATTACCACCCTTCCCTTCAGTCCTATTCCACTCCAATTTACCCTTTCATTCTCCAATGCACTCTGAAAGTCCTGATTGCTGTTACCAGTGGCATAGGACATGCTGCAAATTATCAAACGAAAACAACAACTTCTTGCCACATTTTCCCCCATTTCTTACGATTCAAACTTTGCCAATGACTTCCCCTAGTCAATTCCCCTCTAATTCCAGATCATTTCTAAATACCTCAACCAAATTTATAGTCCTGCAATTCCTGTAGCAATGAAAGTCCTTGAATTCAAAAAAAACAATCACAGCTTAAATTAAAAGTACTGCGTCTCCCTCTAACCAATCTTATATTTCCCAGTTGCGCTGCAAATAATCTACATTTCTCAGTTTCAATCCGAAATACCTACATATTAATTTTATAATTATCAATTCCCTTCAACAAGAAAACATTGTTTCTTTGTTTCTAATAAATGAAACTACTTCTCAAGTTCTGTTTGCTCCTTAAACATCTTTTCTCTAGAAACAGAAACCAATTTATTTTCAGAAACAACTTCTTCTCCGCCATCAGATTTCTGAACAGCCCATTAACATTACCTTGTTATTTTTTTAAAATACAAGTTATTTATTTCTATAATTTATAGTAATTTTATGCCTTTGTGATGTTCTGGTGCTGCAAAACAGCAAATTTCACTTCATCTACAGTAAATCAGTGAAAATACATTTGAATTAGCAAATTGTCCTCATACAACCATTTAAGCCCTGGAACCAATCTGATGAACGTGCTTCACCCACAGCTATGATAAAACTATAGAATTAGTTTAATATCATGAGTCGTGAATCAAAGTTAATAAGTCATATAATGAAACACTCCTTCTAAGATGGTAAAGCCATCTGATCTTGCTGCTAATTCCCAAGCAGAAAATATTGTCCCATCACTTAGTAGTTAATGCTGGAAAGATTATTCTTTTTCCTCTTTCTATTCATCAAGCAGTAGCCAAAGAATGATATAAATGTGTCCAATATATTCGTTTTCAGCTTCAGCAAATATTGAAACAAAAAGACAACAAAACCTTGCTTTATTAATGTATTTGCCATTATCATCAAACTTACCCATGAAACTACTTGACCACGTTATGTTCAGGTTGAAATTTTTTGATGCGTTGATAAACATATCCAGGTCGCGGTTTTGCTGCAAAAGGCAATTGCAAAATAAATCACATTTCTACAGAATATAAAGATAAAGATTAGCTTTATTACTACAATATAAGATGGCTGAGGTTGCTACAGATCAATTCTTTCAACCCAAGTCTGAAATCACTGCTGTCTATAAATCATCTTGGGTCTAAGCAAATTCCGCAGTTCAATTTTGTAATTATGTCTCGCCCAATGATTGCACTGGTAACATCAAATTTTAATTCCTCAGAAAACAAGGACACATAGAGAAAGACCTGGAATTGTGCAAAAGATGCAAAAAGCTCTGAAGTTGTACAAAACAAAAGACAACTTGAATAAGAGGGACCAATCACCTCTGCCAACATTCATAAGTGCATGAACTTGCTCACAATTTTACAGTAGAATGATATGGATCTCTGTTGTTTTCTTAAAAACAAAATCCTGAAATTCTCACCCATGGTCAATCTTCACAAAATAATCAAATAAAGAAGCTTACTCATTCCAACCTGAGATGGACCTTCACCAGAAATATCCACTTCACGAACGAAGATAAGATTAAGTGTTACATGTACACCGAAATGCATCATTTGCGTCAATGACTACCACAATCTGAAGATGTGCTGGGGACCGCCTGCAAGTGTCACCATGCATCCAGCGCCAAAATAGCATGCCCACAAATTACCAACCTTAAACTGTATGCCTTTGGGAATGTGGGAGGAAACTACATACAGATAACCATAAAAGGACAAACAGAAGAAACAAAGTACTGAGAATTTGATAAACGTAGAGTCACTGGTAAACAATATCAATGAATTTTTGAGATGGCAATGCACTGACGTGGATCCTACTGGTAATGCCAAGAAACTCAGGATTTGTGAGCTATTCAAATATGCAGTTCTAAACTTTACTAACAAGAAAATTGGCAGCATACGTTTCACTCTGCACTGCCAGTCTGCTGCTCAAATAGTCCAGTCACGAGTGGAAATTCATTGATATAAGAGTGCGAATGCACTCCTTCTCCACTCTTTTACTGTGTGCCAAGTCAGGGACAGTGCATCTCACTTTGCTGTTTTCATCAATGAACCTACCGTCGACTTAACCTGGCTTTGAAAATCCTATGATTATAATGAGGTAGGTATAACACTATAAATTCTGTGTGAAATCCTTTGGTTGCAGTAGAGATTGGGTGAAATATTTTAAAATTTAAGCAATCTCAAAGAGTGCATAAATCATTGGTTGATAACTACTTTAATTTTCATAAATGAACTGAGACAAAGTTCTGGGACATGGCTCAAGTTTACAGCATTTCTTCACCCTCAGATACAAACTGGTGGAATGATCATCTCCATGGATATAAATCAAGCTATTCAACTTTAAAAACTGGAGAACCAGAGCTAAGCGAAATCCACTACTCATACAACATTATCTCTGATCGGCTATCGCTGTACAACCAGCAAGGTCAGGAATTTTCTTTTTAATATTTTCCCCTACCCCAACTCTCCCATGTACAAAAAGCATATTCTTCTGCTACTTTGCCTGAAATAAGGTTAGCTTGTTTAAGATTCCTCTCAAGTCAGCCTTAAAAATGGGGAGATTTAGAACACCACTTGTAGAGATGAAAAATGTGCATCGGGAAAGAAAATAACAATTCAGGGCTCATAGCATCACAAATAAAATGGTGGAGGAACGCAGCAGGTCACACAGCCTCGATGGAGAGGAATAAACAGTCAACATTTTAGGCTGAGACTTTTCATCAGAAACAGAACATAGAAATCTACAGCACATTACAGGCCCTTCAGTCCACAATGCTGTACCGACCATGTAACCTACTCCAGAATCTGCCTAGAATATTCCTACTGCATAGCCCTCTATTTTTCTAAGCTCCATGTAACTATCTAAGAAGCTCTTAAAAGACCCTAATCTATCCTCTTCCACCACCGCTGCCAGCAGTGCATTCCACACACCCACTACGCTCTGTGTGAAAAACTTACCACTGATACCTCCTCGGTACCTATTTCCAAGCACCTTAAAACTATGCCTCCGTGTTTAAGCCATTTCAGCCCTGGGGAAAAAGTCTCCGACTAGCCACATAATCAATGCTCCTCATTATCTTATACACCTCCATCAGGTCACCTCTCAGCCTCCGTCACCCCATGGAGAAAAGGCCAAGTTCACTCAACCTATTCTCATAAGGCACGTCCTCCAATCCAGGCAACATCCTTGTAAATTTCCTCTGCACTCTCTCTATCGTATCCACATCCTTCCTGTAGTGAGGTGACAAGAACTGAATACAGTATTCCAAGTGGGATCTTACCAAGGTTTTATATAGCTGTAACATTACCTCATGGCTCTTGAACTCAATCCCACAGATGACGAAGGCCAATGCACGACATGCCTTCTTAACCACAGAGTCAACCTGCGCAGCAGCTTTGAGTGTCCTATGGACACGGACCCCAAGATTTCTCAGATCCTCCACACTGCCAAGAGTCTTACCATTAAGTATTGTATTCCATCTTCAAAACCCTTTCAGAATGAACCACTTCACACTTATCTGGGTTGAGGTCCATCTGCCACTTCAGCCCAATTCTGAATCCTACCGATGTCCCGCTGTAACCTCTGACAACCCTCCAGACAATCCACAACACCCCCAACCTTTGTGTCATCAGCAAACTTACTATCCCACCTTTCTGCTTCTTCACCCAGGTCATATATAAAAATCACAAAGAGGAGGGGTCCCAGAACACCACTGGTCACTGACTTCCAAGCAGAATACGAACCATCTACAACCACCCTTTGCTTTCTGTGGACAAGCCAATTTGGATCCACAAAACAAGGTCTCCTTGGATCCCATGCCTCCTTACTTTCTGAAGGAGCTTTGCATGGTGAACCTTATCAAATGCCTCACTGAAATCCATATACACTACATCCACTGCTCTACCTTCATTGAAGTGTTTTGTTACTTCCTCAAAGAATTCAATCAGGCTAGTAAGGCATGACCTGTCTTTGAGAAACCCATGCCTATCCCTAATCAGATTATGTCTCTCCGAATGCTCATAAATCCTGCCTCTCAGGATCTTCTCCAACAATTCCAACAGCCAGCGCCTCTTCCCCAGGGCACCACTGCTCAATAAAAGGGGACATGGCTTTAAGGTAAGGGGTGGGAAGTTCAAGGGGGATATTAGAAGAAGGTTGTTTACTCAGAGAGTGGTTGGTATGTGGAATACACTGCCTGAGTCAGTGGTGGAGGCAGATACACTAGTGAAATTTAAGACACTACTAGACAGGTACATGGAGGAATTTAAGGTGGGGGGTTATATGGGAGGCAGGGTTTGAGGGTCAGCACATCAATGTGGGCCAAAGGGCCTGTACTGTGCTGTACTATTCTATGTTCTAATTCACCCACCGCTGAAGTCAGACTCACTGGTCTATAAGTTCCTGGGTTATCACTACTCTCTTTCATGAACAAGGGAACAACACTTGCAACTCTCTAATCCAACAGTACTTCTCCCGTCCCTTTTGATGACAATCTCTATTGAGGACTGCAAAAGGGGGAAGAAGCCAGAATAAGGTGAGGGGAGCAGAAGGAGTATAAGCTGACTGGTGTTAGGTGAGGCAAGATAAGTGGAAATGTGGGTGGATGGGATGGGGGGATGAAGTAGGAAGCTGGAAGGTAAAAGAGAAGAAGGAAAGAAGAAGGAATCTGATGGGAGAGGAGCCAGTGGACCATGAAAGAAAAGGAAGGAAGATGCCACCAGAGGGAGGTGATGGGTAGGTGAGAAGAGAAGGGAAGGGCTAAGAGAGGAGCCAGAACAGAAAATGGAAAAAGAAAGAAGGGGGAGGGATGAGAAACTACCAGCAGTTAGAGAAATCAATGTTCATGTTATCAGGTCAGAAGCTATAGAAACGGAATAGGAGGTGCTGCTCGTCCAACCTGAGTTTGGTATCAGTGGGGTAGTAGACGAGGCAGTAGACCAACATATTGGAATGGGAAGGGGAAATTGAATTGGAATGGGTGGCCGCCAGGAACTCTTGCCTTTTTTGCTGCTCCAGCTATAATAGTCACATCCTCACACAAAAACAAAGAGATTAAGAACGAATTATGAGTGAGAAATCAGGAGTGCTGTACATCCTTATAACTCTAAGAACAAACTAAAATGGTGCATCAGTGAGACTTTGAACCCTAGAAAGTTTCTCTCTCTTCACAAATTCTGTCTAAGCTGTCGAGTAGCTCCAGCATTTTCTACTTTACTTCAGCAGCTCAGGTTGACTTTAGTAAGTGTCCTGGTCTTGTTACTTAGAACACAGAACAGAGGAGCCCAGGAACAGGCACTAGTGCCCAAGATGTTGTACCAAACTAATTTAATGCCAAATTAAACGAATTCATTCTGCCTACAAAAAGCCCAAACCCCTCTATTCTTAAAGTGGGCTGGCATAGGTTTGGCACTGGGATGTCTCAAGTAATGTTGTTGCCTCTTCCTATAGATGCTGCTTGGCCTGCTGCGTTCACCAGCAACTTTGATGTATGTTGCTTTTGTTTCCATTGTTGAGTTCCACAACACCTCAGATAAGCAAAACAGACCTTCTCCATCTAGCTTTAACACAAAACTAGTCTGGGACAGGGGTATGAGGAAAATAGTGAATGCCTGTAAGCCCACAACAGCAAAATATGGGCTATATTTTTATATAGGAGCGTTATTTCTGGAACTATAAGTAGCTCAATAATTGCAAGAGCAAACACAACAAGAAGATCATAAACTTAAACAGACCTCACAAAAGATCCTAATTCAAAATGTCAAAGTTATGAAGATTCAATATAGTGTAATTGAGGACAGCCACAATATTTGAAGCAGACAGATATAGAAAAGCAACACACAGGCCAGGCAGCATCTCTAGGAAGAGGTACAGTCGACGTTTCAGGCCGAGACCCTTCGTCAGGACTAACTGAAGGAAGAGTTAGTAAGAGATTTGAAAGTGGGAGGCGGAGGGGGAGATCCAAAATAATAGGAGAAGACAAGAGGGGGAGGGATGGAGCCAAGAGCTGGACAGGTGATTGGCAAAGGGGATATGAGAGGATCATGGGACAGGAGGTCCGGGAAGAAAGACAAGGGGGGGGGGGAACCCAGAGGATGGGCAAGGGGTATAGTCAGAGGGACAGAGGGAGAAAAAGGAGAGTGAAAGAATGTGTGCATAAAAATAAATAACAGATGGGGTATGAGGGGGAGGTGGGGCATTAGTGGAAGTTAGAGAAGTTGATGTTCATGCCATCAGGTTGGAGGCTACCCAGATGGAATATAAGGTGTTGTTCCTCCAACCTGAGTGTGGCTTCATCTTTAGAGTAGAGGAGGCCGTGGATAGACATGTCAGAATGGGAATGGGGTGTGGTATTAAAATGTGTGGCCACTGGGAGATCCTGCTTTCTCTGGCGGACAGAGCGTGGCCTGCTGTGTTCACCAGCAACTTTGATGTGAAATTTCCAGCATCTGCAGAATTCCTGTTGTTTGCGTTTTTAAATATAGAAAAGCCATAGTCAAATCATCCCAGTTCAATATTGCACTTAATATTAGAGAATGTATACAACCTGAAATTCTTGTTCTTTGCAGACATCCATGGAAACAGAAGAATGCCCCAAAGAATGAGTAACAGTAAAAACGTTAGAACTCTAAAGCTCCCTGCTCGCCCCCTACCATGCACAAGCAGCAGCAGAGCAATGACCCTCCCCCCTCCGCCTATTTATTTCAGCGAAAAAGCATCAGCACCCTCCACCCAACAAGCAAACAATAGCAAAGCCCCCAAGAAAGACTATTATTCCAGAACGAGGGGCCACCGTTTGAGGATAGAGGGGAAGCCTTTTAGGACCAAGATTAGGAAAAACTTCTTCACACAGAGAGTGGTGAATCTGTGGAATTCTCTGCCACAGGAAACTGTTGAGGCCAGTTCATTGGCTATATTTAAGAGGGTGTTAGATATGGCCCTTGTGGCTACGGGGGTCAGGGGGTACGGAGGGAAGGCTGGGGCGGGGTTCTGAGTTGGATGATCAGCCATGATCATAATAAATGGCGGTGCAGGCTCGAAGGGCCGAATGGCCTACTCCTGCACCTATTTTCTATGTTTCTATGTTTCTATTATCTGCAGTACAACAAAAACGTTCACTGGACAATTTGACATACCACAGGCTCTCCCTCTCCCTAATAAAAGGACAGAGAGGTGTCATACAGTGAGAGAGGAGACTAACAAGATCCCCTGCCCCTGTGTCTGTTACCTCAGTCACCACACTGTAAACACTTTAAACCACTTTATTTTATTGCTGTTTACATGTAAACATATGGTGTTCATGTATAGATACACATTTTACTCCATATCTATATTTTAACCTCTAACTTATTTTTATATAATTCTTTAGTTTATAGTTGTTGAATATTGAATTTTGTTACATGCCATGCCCACACATCACAGCAAATACATAATATGTAAATATATATGACGAATAAAGTTGATCCTTAAATTAATCGAGTCTTCATTTTCCATTTCCTTTACTAGTCCAATGATTACATACACATTTCTTCATCCCCACAGGATCTCTAACCTCAACAATCAAACATGTAGCTATTAGTGCTCAACATGATTAGGCACCCTGTGAATTTTTCAGCAAGAAATATGCCAAACAGTCTGAAAATCATTTCCAAACAAAACACTGCACTAGATTTAGGTCTTACTCAAGTCAATCATTGGATATACTTAGGATATACTTACTTCCTCAGGGGTGGCTACAAAGTTAATGGCTGTGTAGTAACGATCATCCTCCTGAGAGAGACTGAAGGTGAACTGATAGTCAATCAACAGAGTGTCTGAAAGGAAATTTAGAAACTAAAATGAGGCACTGAAATGCTGGATTCTACTACAAAAGAGCAGAAACATTCAATAAATAAGATTTCATTAATTAGAATTTCTCACATCAGTTAGAATACAATTAAACATTTTTCATAGTTATTTAAATAAAATGTTATGTTGCCATACCTCCCAAATTTTAACTTGACTGTTGACCAATGCATTCATTATAAAGAAATCGGCATTTAAAACTAACAATTTCAAACATTGCTTCAGCCTATGCCACATATGTATTGGAGAGGTCACCGCATAAAGAATTTTTTTTACATATTGCACCGTACTGCTGCCACAAAACAACAAACTTCACAACATATGTCAGTGATAATAAACATGATTTTCATTCTGATTTCAAATTCAATATAACAATTATATGTGAACCTTAAACAATCCTTGTCTTTGAGTAACAGAGCTGCTAGACTAGATCAGCATCAGATCAATACTGATACTGCTCACTCATGATGCCGGAGGCTTTATACAGATCAAGACATCTTAAATTATAACATATCAATGTCACTATGTCAAAGGAAACAAAGACATTTATCATCAGAAAGCTAGGGATTCCCATGGTGCTCCAGGTCACGTTTCTTCTTAGGCATTTCCATGGAATCCAGAATGACTTGATTCCACTGCATTTCTGAGGATTGGAAGTTGTCATTCTAACATGGTGTGCCCACTGCATGCTAGCAATTACCTGAACTTGACAGCAAGGATCACCTTGCCATGGACCAAGACAATCCAAGAACTCCTCTGCATTGACTCGCATACTTGGACAAATACAAGCTCTCAAAACACATATAGGAGCACTATAACAACAGCCACACATAATCTTCCCCAAAGCCTCTTCTGCTCTCACAGTCAGTAACCCCACTAAGCCCAACAATGCCCCAGAATGCCCCACTCTTTCAGTCCTAATCAATGCTCCTCAGTAAAGCAGCAGCACAATGAAAGATCCCACCAAAGTCTGAAAGCACATGCCACCAGGTTCAAGGGCAACTTCTATCTTGCTGTCATAAGATTATTAAAGGGTTCCCTTGTATGATAAGATTGAATCTTGACCTCACAATCTACCTCGTGATGAACTTGTACCATATTGTCCACCTGTATGGCACTTTCTGTATCTATAACACTTTATCCTGCATTTTGTTATTGTTTTACCTTGTACTACCTCAATGGATTGACGTAATGAAATGGATTTGTATGAACAGTATACAAGTTTTTCGCTATACCTCAGTAACTGTGACAATAAACTAGTTTACCTCTTTCCTAACCTCCATCAGTATTGTACCCTTTTTTGTTTCATCTCTCCTTCAGCACCCTTGCTTTTCTACTTTCTCTCTTTCCTTCGTAGTTCCTCAGCCAGCTCACATTGCTGCACCCCTCCTATCTATATCAAGCTTATATTAAAATGTATTCAACCATACACATGTATGTCACCAAATGAAACAATGTTCCTCTGGACAAAGTACATATAACTCACACACAACACAAAGTAATATTATCATAAATAAATTAAAAAATAATAATGTGCATTTATAAGTTAAAAAGTAAATAGTATAACGCTACTGGTGCTTCATACATAGCGGGACTTGGGTGGTGGCAAGGGGTTTAGTAAGGAGGCTATGCTACTTCTGTCCATTGCTTAGGCCAGAATTCCAGGAGTTCTCCCAGAAAACCACAGAAGAAATTCTAGACTTCACCTAGTACTATCTTATCCTTCTCCAAGGATCATCACTTTGTTGTGCTCAAGAGGCTGGTGAGATCCTGACATCCAGGGAGTGATGCCGCCTGAAGATTAGCCATCTAGTGCTTACCTCCTGTTTGGATCACCAGTGATGTTAAGGACAAGGGAGGTTCCATACAAAGAGCTATCCAACCAAGACCTCAATGGTGAAGCTGGCGGAAGACAATGACACATCTTAATAGCAGTGAAGGCAGAGGAATGCTGCAGTTGTCTTGCATTCCATGCTACTGGACCCTAACCACAACATGTCAGGGAGCTAGGGCTTTACTCTTTGGAGAGAAGGAGGATGAGAGGAGACATGATAGAGGTGTACAAGATAATAAGAGGAATAGACAGAGTGGATAGCCAGCGCCTCTTCCCCAGGCACCACTGCTCATTTCAGAGGACATGGTTTTAAGGTAAGGGGTGGGAAGTTCAAGGGGGATATGAGAGGAAGGTTTTTTACTCAGAGAGTGGTTGGTGCGTGGGATGCACTGCCTGAGTCAGTAGTGGAGGCAGATACACTAGTGAAGTTTAAGAGACTACTAGACAGGAACAGGTGTCCCCCGCTTTTCGAACGTTCGTTTTACGAAACCTCACTGTTATGAAAGACCTACATTAGTACCCTAGTTTCGCTTTCAGAAGGTGTTTTCACTATTACGAAAAAAAAATTCAGCGGACGATAAAAAAAATCAGCGCGCCCCGAGCAGCCGCTCTCCCCCGGATTCGGAACTGCATTGCTTTAACAAGTGCCAGTGAGCAGCCGTTTGCAAGATGACTTCCATGGTATCAGAAAAGCCTGAAAGAGCTCAGAAGGGTGTTACACTTACGGTAAAACCAGACATAATTAAGCGTTTTGATCATGGTGAACGAAGTAAGGACAACTTGAGTTTGGCTTGTGGAAGCTGACGAACATGATGTTGAAGAGGTTTTGGCATCCCATCACCAAGAACTAACAGATGAAGAGCTGAAGCAATTGGAAGAAAAAAGGATAACAATCGAAACCGAATGAGTAATGATAAAGTACGGCTTTAATTTTGAAAGGGTACGTCGGTTTAGGGGATATTTGCAGGATGGTTTGAGTCCTTATTAAAGAACTGTATGATAGAAAAATGCGCGAGGCTCAGCAGTCAAGCAAGCCTTCCACATCAGCCACAGCAGATGACGAACCTTGACCTTCGACATCAAGGCGGGCAGAGATAGAAGAAGATCAGCTGCTTGCTCTAATGGAAACAGGCAACGAGACGACACCCCAGTGTCCCACCACCCCAACACCCAGGCCACGGACAGATACTGTACCGATTCGCGGAGAATGCAAAGGTAGCCAGCAGGAACACAGCACATCTCTTAAGAAAAAAGCCGAAATAAACATGCTAATTAATTAGGTGCCTCCGACATGTAATTGTCAGCCCAGATCAGAGATGACGCAATCGGAAATCGGCACTGATCTGGGCTTACCAATGATTACATGCACATTTCTTCACTGGTAACAATTACACTGGCTGCCGTGGCCCAACCACTCCTGGGGGCGGATTTTCTACGAGCCCACAGCCTGCTGGTCGACCTGCAAGGGAAGCGATTAGTCCCGCCAAGACTTTTCAAACGTTCTCCCTGGGTGAAGCACAGTTGCCAGCCCCACACCTGGACTCCATCACGCTGTCCGACGACGAATTCACCAGGTTCCTGGCTGATTTCCCATCAGTACTGACGCCGCAGTTCACGGCAGCCATGCCCAGACACGGAGTACAGCACCACATCCCGACCCAGGGACCGCCCCTCCACGCCCGTGCTCGAAGGCTTTCCCCAGACAAGCTCCGACTGGCGAAGGAGGAGTTCAAGAAGATGGAGGAATTGGGGATCATACGACGGTCCGACAGCCCATGGGCCTCCCCCCTTCACATGGTGCCCAAGGCAACGGGGGGCTGGAGACCATGCGGTGACTACCGCAGACTGAACGAGGATACAACGCCAGACCACTACCCTGTGCTGCACATTCAAGACTTCACAGCAAACCTACATGGCGCAAGGATCTTTTCCAAGGTAGACCTCGTCCGGGGATACCATCAAATCCCTGTACATCCAGACGGCATCCCCAAAACAGCACTTATCACCCCGTTCGGACTTTTCAAATTCCTCCGAATGCCATTTGGTCTAAAGAATGCCGCACGGACTTTCCAGCGGCTAATGGACATGGTGGGACGCAACCTGGACTTTGCATTCATCTATTTGGACGACATCCTCGTAGCCAGCAGTAGTCGGCAGGAGCATCTGTCCCACCTCCGCCAGCTCTACTCCCGCCTGAGCGAATTCGGCCTTACAATCAACCCAGCCAAATGCCAGTTCGGACTCGACACCATCGACTTCCTGGGCCACAGGATTACTAAAGACGGGGCAACCCCACTGCCCGCCAAGGTAGACGAGGTCCGCAACTTCCCCCGACCCAACACAATCAAAGGCCTGCAGGAATTCGTGGGTATGGTGAATTTCTACCACCGTTTCCTCCCCTCAGCAGCCCGAACCATGCGACCCCTGTTCACTCTAATGTCGGGTAAGGGCAAGGACAAGGACATTACCTGGGACGAAGAGGCCGCAACCGCTTTCGTTAAAACCAAAGAAGCCTTGGCAAACGCCGTGATGCTAGTGCACCCCAGAACGGATGTTCCTACTGCCCTCACGGTGGACGCATCCAACACAGCGGTCGGTGGAGTGTTGGAACAACTCATCGAGGGTCGCTGGCAACCCCTGGCGTTCTTCAGCAAACACCTACGACCACCTGAACTCAAATACAGTGCTTTCGACCGGGAGCTATTGGCACTATACCTGGCAATCCGGCATTTCAGGTACTTCTTAGAAGGTAGGCTCTTCACCGCGTTCACGGACCACAAACCACTTACCTTTGCATTCACTAAGGTGTCCGACCCCTGGTCGCCCCGCCAGCAGCAACATCTGTCCTACATCTCCGAGTACACGGTGGACATTCGGCATGTCTCTGGAAAGGGCAACGTCGTGGCGGATGCACTATCCAGACCTACCATACAGGCCCTGTCCCAGGGGGTGGACTATGCAGCGCTGGCAGAGGCACAGCAGGCAGACGCTGAGATCCCCAGTTACAGGACCGCAGTCTCCGGTTTGCAGCTCCAAGACCTCCCCGTAGGCCCAGGTGAGAGGACCCTACTATGTGACGTAGCTACCGGCCAATCCCGTCCCGTCGTCCCAGCAGCCTGGCGCCAGCGGGTTCTCGAGTCCATTCACAACTTAGCGCACCCCTCCATCAGGACAACCATCCGGCTGGTCTCCAACAGGTTCGTGTAGCATGGACTTCATAAACAGGTCAGTGAATGGGCCAAAACGTGTATGCAGTGCCAAACGGCCAAGGTGCAGCGGCACACCAAGGCTCCACCGCAGCAGTTCGAACCCACCCGCCGGAGGTTCGACCACATCCATGTGGATATTGTGGGGCCCCTGCCAGTGTCACGAGGAGCGCGGTACCTCCTAACTATGATAGACCGGTTCACCAGATGCCCAGAGGCAGTCCTGCTCACCGACACCACCTCCGAATCCTGCGCCCGAGCACTGACCGCAACCTGGGTAGCACGCTTCGGGGTACCGGTTCACATTACCTCCGACAGGGGCGCCCAGTTCACCTCCAGCCTGTGGTCGGCTATGGCCAGCCTTTTAGGATCTTAGCTACACCACACAACTGCCTACCACCCACAGTCGAACGGGCTAGTGGAGCGCTTCCACCGTCACCTGAAATTGGCTCTGATGGCCCGCCTGGAGGGGCCTAACTGGGTGGACGAGCTTCCCTGGGTCCTGCTCGGAATCCGCACGGCGCCCAAAGAGGATCTGCACACCTCGTCGGCCAAGTTGGTGTACGGCGCACTCCTGGTCGTCCCAGGAGAGTTCATACCAGCCCCAAGGGGGCAAGAGGAAGAACCCACAGCAGTCCTGGACAGACTACGGGAGAGGCTCGGTAACCTGGCCCCCATACCCACTTCACAGCACGGACAGAGCCCGACCTGCGTACTCAAAGACCTGCAGAACTGTAAGTTTCTTTTTGTACGACGGGGCGGACACCGGGCACTGCTACAGCGGCCCTACGAGGGGCCGTTTAAGGTGATCAGGAACAACGGGTCCACGTTCGTGCTGGACATTGGGGGGAGAGAGGAGGTTTTCACGGTGGACTGACTCAAACCGGCCCATGTGGACTTGGCGCAGCCGGTCCAGGCTCAGGCACCGCGGTGCAGGAGCAGACCTCCCAAACAGAGGCCGATCCAGACTGTGGTCATTGGGGGAGGTATCGCCGGTTCTGGGGGGGGGGGGTTATGTGGCGACCCACTTTCTGGCACACACGAACCGGCTCACAACAGCGCGTGCAGGCAGAGAGCCGGCCCCAAAAAGGGTGCCAGGCCATCTTCACCAGCAGGGGGAAAATCTCACGCGCAGAAAGGGTCTGGGAATATGCATTCCCCACAGCAGTGCCACCCCAGGGAGGGCGGGAACAGGAAGGTTGTAAAGCAGGCCGCGAAGTTTGAATAAATCTCTTTCATCGCAACTCTAACTCACCGACTCCGTGTGGTTATTCTAGCGCTGTGTGTAGCACACCGCTACAACACCATTTTAAAAGGAATTATGGATCTTTATTCCAAGATCCCTCTGTCCTACTGTACTCAGTGCTCCACCATTCAACATGTAAGACCTACCCTGCTAGGCCCACTGAAAGTGCAAAACTTCACACTTGTCTTCATTAAATTCCATCTGCCAATTTTCAGCCCATTTTTTCCAGCTGTTTCAGATCCCACTGAAGGCCATGACAGTCGCTGTCCACTACAACTCCAGTCTTGGTGTCACCCAAACTTTAAGCACATTATCATAGAAACACAGAAAACCTACAGCAAAAATACAACTTATCCACTGATGTCTACTATAAGCCTACTGACTCTCACAGCTATCAGGACTATTCCTCTTCTCACCCTGTCTATTGCAAAAACGCCATCCCCTTCTCGCAATTCCACCATCTCCGCTGCATCTGCTCTCAGGATGAGGCTTTTCATTCTAGGACGAGGGAGATGTCTTCCTTTTTTAAAGAAAGGGGCTTCCCTTCCTCCACTATCAACTCTGCTCTTAAATGCATCTCCCCCATTTCACATACATCTGCTCTCACTCCATCCTCCCACCACCCCACTAGGAATAGGGTTCCCCTGGTCCTCACCTACCACCCCACCAGCCTCTGGGTCCAACATATTATTCTCTGTAACTTCCGCCACCTCCAACGGGATCCCACCACTAAGCACATCTTTCCCTCCGCCCCTCTCTGCATTCCGCAGGGATCGCTCCCTACGCAACTCCCTTGTCCATTCGTCCCCCCCATCCCTCCCCACTGATCTCCCTCCTGGCACTTATCCGTGTAAGCGGAACAAGTGCTACACATGCCCTTACACTTCCTCCCTTACCACCATTCAGGGCCCCAAACAGTCCTTCCAGGTGAGGCAACACTTCATCTGTGAGTCGGCTGGGGTGATATACTGCGTCCGGTGCTCCCGATGTGGCCTTTTATATATTGGCGAGACCCGACGCAGACTGGGAGTCCGCTTTGCTGAACATGTACGTTCTGTCCGCCAGAGAAAGCAGGATCTCCCAGTGGCCACACATTTTAATTCCACATCCCATTCCCATTCTGACATGTCTATCCACAGCCTCCTCTACTGTAAAGATGAAGCCACACTCAGGTTGGAGGAACAACATCTTATATTCCGTCTGGGTAGCCTCCAACCTGATGGCATGAACATCGACTTCTCTAACTTCCGCTAATGCCCCACCTCCCCCTCGTACCCCATCTGTTACTTATTTTTATACACACATTCTTCCTCTCACTCTCCTTTTTCTCCCTCTGTCCCTCTGAATATATCCCTTGCCCATCCTCTGGGTCCCCCCCCACCTCCTTGTCTTTCTTCCTGAACCTGTCCCATGATCCTCTCGTATCCCTTTTGCCTATCACCTGTCCAGCTCTTGGCTCCATCCCTCCCCCTCCTGTCTTCTCCTATCATTTTGGATCTCCCTCTCCAACTTCCAAATCCTTTACTCACTCTTCCTTCAGTTAGTCCTGACGAAGGGTCTCGGCCTGAAACGTCGACTGCACCTCTTCCTAGAGATGCTGCCTGGCCTGCTGCGTTCACCAGCAACTTTTATGTGTGTTGCTTGAATTTCCAGCATCTGCAGAATTCCTGTTGTTTGCAAAATACAGGCCCTTCGGTCCACAAAACTGTGCCGAACTGTGCCAGCAAGCACTGTGAGGGTCATGTTTTTTGACTTCTCCAGTGCGTTCAACACTATCCGCCCTGCTCTGCTGGGAGAGAAGCTGACAGCGATGCAGGTGGATGCTTTCCTTGGTGTCATGGATTCTTGATTACCTGACTGGCAGACCACAGTACGTGTGCTTGCAACACTGTGTGTCCGACAGAGTGATCAGCAGCACTGGGGCTCCACAGGGGACTGTCTTGTCTCCCTTTCTCTTCACCATTTACACCTCAGACTTCAACTACTGCAACGAGTCTTGTCATCTTCAGAAGTTTTCGGATGACTCTGCCATAGTTGGATGCATCAGCAAGGGAGATGAGGCTGAGTACAGGGATACGGTAGGAAACTTTGTCACATGGTGTGAGCAGAATTATCTGCAGCTTAATGTGAAAAAGACTAAGGAGCTGGTGGTAGACCTGAGGAGAGCTAAGGTACCGGTGACCCCTGTTTCCATCCAGGGGCTCAGTGTGGACATGGTGGAGGATTACAAATACCTGGGGATACGAATTGACAATAAACTGGACTGGTCAAAGAACACTGAGGCTGTCTACAAGAAGGGTCAGAGCCGTCTCTATTTCCTGAGGAGACAGATGTCCCTTAACATCTGCCAGACGATGCTGAGGATATTCTACGAGTCTGTGGTGGCCAGTGCGATCATGTTTGCTGTTGTGTGCTGGGGCAGCAGGCCGAGGGTAGCAGACACCAACAGAATCAACAAACTCATTTGTAAGGCCAGTGATGTTGTGGGGATGGAACTGGACTCTCTGGCGGTGTGTCTGAAAAGAGGATGCTGTCCAAGTTGCATGCCATCTTGGTCAATGTCTCCCATCCACTACATAATGTACTGGTTGGGCACAGGAGTGCATTCAGCCAGAGACTCATTCCACCGAGATGCAACACACAGCGTTTTAGGAAGTCATTCCTGCCTGTGGCCATCAAACTTTACAACTCCTCCCTTGAAGGGTCAGACACCCTGAGCCCACAGGCTGGTCCTGGACTTATTTCCTGGCATAATTTACATATTACTATTTAACTATTTATGGTTTTATTACTATTTAATTATTTATGGTGCAACTGTAACGAAAACCAATTTCCCCCGGGATCAATAACGTATGACTATGACTATCAGGTCACCTCTCATCCTCTGTTGCTCCAAGGAAAAAAGGCCAAGTTCACTCAACCTATTCTCATAAGGCATACTCCCTAGTCCAGGCAACATCCTTGTAAAACCCCTCTGCACTCTTTCTATGGTTTCCATATCCTTCCTGTAGTGAGATGGCCAGAACTGAGCACAGTACTCCAAGTGGGGTTTGACCAGGGTCCTATAAATCTGCAACATTACCTCTCGGCTCCTAAACTCAATCCTACGATTGATGAAGGCCAATGCATTGTATGCTTTCTTTTTTTGTAATATAATTTTTATTGAGTTTTCAAAAAGAATACATGAAAAGATAAAATCTACCCTCCCCCCTCCCCTTAACCCTCCCCCCCCCATAGATAGTCCTACCTAAAAAGAAAGAAAAGAGGAAAAAAAAGAGCAGCCTGGGTATTGGAAGGTTTCCACATGCTCCATGGGATTCAAAATAAATTTGGTATAATTATTCATTACTTTCCCCAAGGGACCAAGATCTTTATCAGAGCACTTAAATATGCCATCCTATCTTTTGTAAATAAGGGCGCCAAATATTCAAAAATGTTACATATTTATCTCTTAAATTATAAGTAATTTTTTCGAGTGGAATAGAACTAGCCATTCTTAACTTTGCTTTCTTAACCACAGAGTCAACCTGTGCAGCCAGATCATTGATGTAGATGACAAACAACAACGGACACAGCACCGATACTGCAGCACTCCACTAGTCAAAGGCCTTGAGTCGTAGAATCAACCATCTACTACCACACTCTCTATTCAGAATCAGAATCAGGTTTATTATCACTGGCATGTGTCATGAAATTCGTTAACTTAGCAGCAGCAATTCAATGCAATACATAATTTAGAAGAAAAAATAATAAATAAGTAAATCAATAACAGTATATGTATATTGAATAGATTAAAAATCGAGCAAAAACAGAAATAATGCATATTAAAAAAGTGAGTTAGTGTTCACAGGTTCAACACCCATTTAGGAATCAGATGGCAGAGGGGAAGAAGCTGTTCCTGAATCACTGACTGTGTGTCTTCAGGCTTCTGTACCTCCTACCTGATGGTAACAGTGAGAAAAGGGCATGCCCTGGGTGCTGGGGTCCTGAATAACGGACTCTGCCTTTCTGAGACACCACTCCTTGATGATGTCCTGGGTACTTTGTAAGCTAGTGCCCAAGATGGAGTCGACTACATTTACGACCCTCAGCAGCTTCTTTCAGTCCTGTGAGGTAGCAGACCTCGCGCCCCCCCCCCATAACAGACTGTCAGAATGCTTTCCGCAGTACATCAATTCATCTATAGAAGTTTTTGAGTGTTTTTGTTGGCATACCAAATTTCTTCAAACTCCTATTGAAGTACAGTCGCTGCCTTGCCTTTAAAGCTGCATTGATATGTTGGGACGAGGTTAGGTCCTCAGAGATCTTGATACTTATGAACTTGAAACTGCTCACTCTCTCCACTTCTGATCCCTCTGAGGATTGGTATGTGTTTCTTCGTCTTACCCCTCCTGAAGTCCACAATCAGCTCTTTTGTCCTACTGATGTTCGGTGCCAGGTTGTTGCTGCGACACCACTCCAGTAGTTGGCATATCTCACTCCTGTACACCCTCTAGTCACCACCTGAGATTCTACCAACAATGGTTGTATCATCAGCAAATTTGTAGATGGTATTTGAGCTATGCCTAGCCACGCAGTCATGGATAGAGAGAGAGTAGAGCAGTGGGCTAAACACACACCCCTGAATTGCACCAGTGTTGAGCGTCAGTGAGGAAGAGATATTATCACCTATCTGCACAGACTGTGGTCTTCCAATTAGGAAGTCGAGGATCCAACTGAAGTGGGAGGAACATAGGCCCAGGTTCTGTAACTTATCAATCAGGATTGTGGGAATGATGATGTTAAATGCTGAGCTATAGTCAATGAACAGCATCCTGACATAGCTGCTTTGTATTTCAGGGAAGAACAATTAGGTTAATTAGGAGGCATTTGTTTAATTCGTTCAGCACAAGAGGGGCTGAAGGGTCTGTCCTGACCTGTACTGTAATACTGAAGCGTTACAAGGTATTGGTTGGACCTCACTTGGAATATTATGAACAGTTTTGGGCCTCATTATCCAGGAAAGGATATGCTGGTATTGGACAGAGTCCAGAGGAGGCTCACAAGAATGACCCCAGGAATGAAAGGGTTAACATATGAGCAGCATTTGATGGCTCTGGGCTGGGTTTTAGAAGAGGGAGGGGAAATCTCAGTGAAACTTAAGGCCAAGATAGAGTGGATGTGGGCAGGAAGTTTCCTATACTGAGTGAATCTAGGACAAGAGAGCACAGTCTTAGAATAGAAGAGAGTCCCTTTAGAACAGAGATGAGGAGGAATTTCTTTAGCCAGCGGATGATGAATGTGTGGAATTCACTGCTGCAAACGGCTGTGGAGGGCAAATCCTCGGGTATACAGTGGATTCCAGTTAATTGGTCCATCGGTTAATCAGTACAGCAGTCTATTTGGGGCAACTCTTAAAGAACAAAACCTATTCAAGAAAGTAGCCAAAATTCTCTTTGTTTACTTGGGACACTATGTCGCTTAATTGGGACAGGAGATCGTTGCCGAAAAGTTTCTAACTAAGGTCAGTTTGTGTAAACTTGTGTGGCCATTAGCTAGTATGCCATGCTTAGAGTAAAAAGCTTTTAAATAAGATCAATTTGTATTCAAAAAGCAATGATTAATGTTACCAATAGATGGCGAAAAATAAGCAGTAGAACAATTTAGAATTGATTTGCTCACTACAGTATCAAGCATTCAGGTTTGGAGATGCCAGAAATGGCTGGGAGTGAAAATGAAATTATTTCACTACTTCAACAAGTTAAGAACTAAGAAGAATTTGAAGATATTGACAATCTTCTTGAACATTGAAATGAAAATGAGTATTTTGAAGATACAATTGTTGAAAGTATTGTTTGATGGCAGTCCATTATCTGCACTATGCTAATTTTGTTCATTTACAATCAATCAAAAGAACCCGGCAACATGTTGGTTGCCCGTCGTGTCCAACGATGACGAGAACCTGTGCGGGACAGTTTTTAAGTGGAAAAGCCATTCCACTGGGACAGTTCCACTCTCCCAATCTCAGAAGTTGTCACAAACTGTGGTCTTCCCTGGTTGTCGTGGATAACCATGACTTCTGTGCCTTATCATGCCCTTCGCTCTCCACGAAGCATTGCAAAACCACCTTGCCATTGGATCTCACTATTGTCCCATCTGCTGAAACAAACTTCATCTGCTAGGACAAGCACAGCCTGATTTCACTGGGGTTTGAGGCTTACCAGCTACCCTCACGTGGCTCAGCCCACCTGTCGAAGCGGTATGGCTGCTATCACATGCAAACAGCTATTCGGATCGATAGGTGAATGTCCAGTGGAGCCTAAAGGTAAGTGAGCTGCCCCAGAATGGACACGATAAACCCCTTCACCAGAGGTGCTAGTTCTCCTTGTACACAGCAACCCTGCATTCCAATTCCACTCCATTCACAGCAGCATACATTGGATGAATGAACTAATACACAAATTTATTGTACTGTAGTAGCATTGGTAGTGTTTCATCCAGAAACATAAATTGTTACTCAGTTAAATGGTAGTTTGCCTTTTTTTTTTTAAATATCTTCTTAACTATTTCCCCGAAACCAGCTAATTATGGCACCAAAATATACTGGTGTTGATGTGTCACAAATATAATTGGGGCAAAATGTATTGGTGTCAGTGTGTCACAATTAACAGGAATCAACTGTATTTAAAGTGGGGATTGATAGGTTCGTCATTAGACCACAAGACAAAGGAGCAGAAGTCAGCCATTCGGCCCATCGAGTCTGCTCCGCCATTTTATCATGAACTGATCCATTCTCCCATTTAGTCCCACTCCCCTGCGTTCTCACCATAACCTTTGTTGCCCTGGCTACTCAGATACCTATCAATCTCTGCCTTAAATACACCCAATGACTTCACCTCCACTGCCGCCCGTGGCAACAAATTCTAGATTCGCCACACTCTGGCTGAAAAAATTTCTTCGCATCTCTGTTCTGAATGGGCGCCCTTCAATCCTTAAGTCGTGCCCTCTCGTACTAGACTCCCCCACCATGGGGGACAACTTTGCCACATCCACTCTGTCCATGCCTTTCAACATTCGAAATGTTTCTATGAGGTCCCCCTTCATTCTTCTAAACTCCAAGGAGTACAGTCCAAGAGAGGTCAAACGTTCCTTATATGACCCTCTCATTCCCAGAATCATTCTAGTGAATCTTCTCTGAACCTTCTCCAACGTCAGCACATCCTTTCTTAAATAAGGAGACCAAAACTGCACACAGTACTCCAAGTGAGGTCTTACCAGTGTCTTATACAGCCTCAACATCATATCCCTGCTCCTATACTCTATTCCTCTAGAAATGAATGCCAACACTGCATTCGCCTTCTTCACCACCGACTCAACCTGGAGGTTAACCTTAAGGGTATCCTGCACGAGGACTCCCAAGTCCCATTGCATCTCAGAACTTTGAATTCTCTCTCCATTTAAATAATAGTCTGCCTGTTTATTTCTTCTACCAAAGTGCATAACCATACACTTTCCAACATTGTATTTCATTTGCCACTTCTTTGCCCATTCTCCCAATCTATCCAAGTCTCTCTGCAGACTCTCTGTTTCCTCAGCACTACCGGCACCTCCACCTATCTTGGTATCATCAGCAAACTTAGCCACAAAGCCATCTATTCCATAATCCAAATCGTTAAAGTACAACGTAAAAAGAAGCCGCCCCAACACGGACCCTTGTGGAACACCACTGGTAACCCTTGTCTAGCCTACTTGTAATTTCCTCAAAAAATTGCAATAGGTTTGTCAGGCAGGATTTTCCTTCAAGGAAACCATGCTGAGTTCTGCCTATCTTGTCATATGCATCCAGGTACTCCGTAATCTCATCCTTGACAATCGACTCCAACAACTTCCCAACCAATTAGTAAGGGTGTCAAAATTTACAGGGAGAAGGCAAGAGATAAAGCTTTGAGAAGGAAAATAAATCAGCCATAATGGAATGACAGACAGGACTGGATGGGCCAAATGGCTCAGTCTGTTCCTACGTCTTATGCTCTTAAAGTAATGAGAAAAACAACAGAAAATATGAGGGATTATTGCTCGGAAACTCAAATTAAAGTTAATAATAGTACAGGTTCACTTTTATTCCACTTGCCATTGCGCATTCTACGCATGACTTGTTTCCATGGTTTTGATGTAGACATTCCCAAAAATTTCTTAATTTTGGATGCCAAAAATATGTCAATTAGCTACATCAACTTCAGTTCAGGCCCCTTCAGACTAAAGCAAATCAAAATAATACTCATGAGCAGATATACACTGATTCTGCAAGCTGTACATGGAAGGTATTCTGAGATTTGAAATCTACTCAGCTTGGTTTAAAAAAAATACATGCATGAAATCCCTCCTATAGACAGTGATAAAGTTTGGCTTTAATGCTATTTCCATTAAAGTGGTGATAAATTTCATCATTCATGTCAGTACATTGTCCACACATAAATGGGAGTTGAAAACAAATGCAGTTCCATTTCACGTTATAAACATGCACAACTGGATGGAAAATATACAAATGGAAATGGCTTTAACAGTGAATACAATCCCTCAAGTCACCCCCTGACATTAGTTTTCTTTTAATAAGTTGCTAGCTAATTGGTTGAATTCTGGAGATCATTCACAACAACAGTTACTCTGGAACGAAACATCCACTCCACATCCACTCCAGCACTTTCAGTAACATTTGATATGTGGGCGGGGGAGGGTATTGTACCTACACCACACTTGGCTATGCTCTCTTCTTGCTGCTGCCATCAGCAAGAAGGTACAGGAACCTCCGGACCAAATCACCAGGTTCAGGAATAGTTATTTCCCCTCAACCAACAGGCTCTTGAACCGGAGGGGATAAGTTCACTCAACTTCACTCGCCCCTTCACTGAATTGTTCCTTTTAACCTATGGACTCACCTTAAGGACTCATCTCATGTTCTCGATATTTATTGCTTATTTATTTATTATCATTGTTAGTCTTCTCTTTCATATTTGCAGTTTGTTGTCCCTTGCACATTGGTTGTTTCTCCATCCTGTGGGATGCGGTCTTTCATCAACTCTATTGTGTTGCTTAGATTTACTGTACATTTCCGCAACAGAACGAATTTCAGGGCTATGTATGGTGACATATGTGTACTTAGATAATAAATTTATTTTGTACTTTATTCTAGCATTCTTCTGTTACTTGCTTACAGGAAACTTGTTATTATTCTTTCTATCATATTTTCAACTTGATTTCAGGATGAGTCAATCTTCATTTTCTTTTACAAATTACACAAACCTTTAAGTTTCCTTTCTGCCCATCTGCCAGTGCTATTGTTCATTGTTCTTTTTGCCAATGTAAAAAAGCCCATCATAGACAGATTGATAGGGTCAGTACCTATATCACTTTTTAAATATCCAAAAGCAGGATTCTGAAACCAAAATGCTATTTTGTTACTTGCAAAATTCAGGCAGGAGGTACCATAATGTTCCGGCAAGGTCTGCTAGGATGGAAAACAGCTCTTCACTACAGAAGAACTCCATGCCATCACCCAAGTCTCATTACTTATAACGCACCAGGAGTGTTATATTGTTTATTTTTTGACTTGTGTCGTAAATGCACTTTATATCTAAATATCAATCCTACGGACTATATTTTATGATTTGCCAATTTATTGCAATATTACTTTATGCATTGTGTTTGAGTTATACATACTGTGTTGTGTACTTTGGTATACAAGAACGTTGTTTCATTTCCCAGTATACAAGTATACAGTTGAATAACACTCACAACACGCTGGAGGAACTCAGCAGGTCGGGCAGCATCCATGGAAATGATCAGTCGACGTTTCGGGCCGGAACCCTTCATCAGGACTGTAAGAGGGAAGGGGCAGAGGTCCTATAAAGAAGGTGGGGGAGGGTGGTAAGGAGAAGGCTGGTAGGTTCTAGGTGAAAAACCATTAAGGGGAAAGATAAAGTGGTGGGGGAGGGGAAGCAGGGAGGTGACAGGCAGGAAAGGTGAAGAAGGAATAGGGGAGAACACAATGGGTAGTAGAAGGAGGCAGGACCATGAGGGAGGTGACAGGCAGCTGGGGGAGGGGGCAGAATGAAATAGGGATAGGGGAAGGGAGAGGGAGGGAATTGCCGGAAGTTGGAGAATTCAATGTTCATACCAAGGAGCCGGAGACTATCTAGACGGTATATGAGGTGCTGCTCCTCCAACCTGAGTTTAGCCTCATCATGGCAGTAGAGGAGGCTGTGTGTGGACATATCCAACTAGGAATGTGAAGCAGAGTTGAAGTGGGTGGCAACCAGGAGATCCTGACTGTTGTGGCAGACGGAGCGGAGGTGCTTGACAAAGCGGTCCCCCAATCTGTTTCGGGTCTCACCGATGTAGAGGAGTCCACACCGGGAGCACCGGATGCAATAGATGACCCCAACAGACTCACAAGTCAAGTGTTGCCTCACTTGGAAGGACTGTTTGGGGCCCTGGATGGTGGCAAGAGAGGAGGTATAGGGACAGGTGTAGCACTTACACTTACAGGGATAAGTGCCGGGTGGGAGATCTGTGGGGAGGGACGTGTGGATCAGGGAGTCGTGGAGGGACCGATCCCTGCAGAAAGCGGAGAGGGGTGGTGAGGGAAAGATGTGCTTAGTGGTGGGGTCCTGTTGAAGGTGGCGGAAGTTGCGGAGGATAATGTGCTGGATCCAGAGGCTGGTGGGGTGGTAGGTGAGGACAAGGGGAACTCAATCCCTGTTGTGGTGGTGGGAGGATGGAGTGAGGGCCGAAGTGCGGGAAATGGAGGAGATGCGGGTGAGGGCAACATTGATGATGGCAGAAGGGAAACCACCATCCTTAAAGAAAGAGGACATTTGAGATGTCCTGGAACGGAAATCCTCATCCTGGGAGCAGATGTGGCGGAGATGGAGCAACTGGGAATAGGGAATGGCATTTTTGCACGTGGCAGGGTGGGAAGAGGTATAGTCGAGGTAGTTATGACAGTCAGTGGGCTTGTAGAAGATGTCAGTGGACAGTCTGTCTCAAGAGATGGAGACCGAAAGATCGAGAAAGGGGAGAGAAGTATCCGAGATAGACCAAGTGAATTTGAGGGCTGGGTGGAAGTTTGAAATGAAGTCGATGAAATTGACAAGCTCAGTATGGGTGCAGGAAGCAGCACCAATGTATCAATGATGCCCTCACCAGCATCTTCTTTATCTTTCCCCTTACTGGTTTTTCACCTGGAACCTACCAGCCTTCTCCTTCCCACCCTCCCCCCACCTTCTTTATAGGGCCTCTGCCCCTTCCCTCTTCAGTCCTGACAAAGGGTTCCAGCCCGAAACGTTGACTGATCGTTTCCACAGATGCTGCCTGACCTGCTGAGTTCCTTCAGTGTGTTGTCAATGTTGCTCTGACCCCAGCACCTGCAGAGTATTTTGTGTTTACAGTTGAATAACAAACTTGAATTTAATTCTGCCTGATCAGCAAAAGGTTACTGTGCTATTAGTACAGAAAATAAAGATTTTTTTTCTCGCTAAATGGATCTTTCAAGTACTCTTGAATCTTTAAAAATGATTAAAATCAAAACAAATTCAAGATCCATTTATATACTCACAGTAACAAGTTCCTTTCAAAGGGTTTCCCTGGTATCGTGTTTCCACATCACATCTACAGAAACAAATTGATACAGTATAATTAACATCTTTGTGAATAGTCTTGTGTTTTGTTTTGTAATTACACACTATAATTGATACATCTACAAACATTTCACCCTCCAAAGATAAAATATATTGTGAAAATCACAGCAAAGGTTAAAATGGGGCACTAACAGAACAGAGTGCAAACAGAGTACAGCCTTTCCATGTGTAAACATGTAAATTTAATTGGTTACTAACACCTCAAATATGTATTATGATTGGTACTTAAATACGCAAATATGAATTTAGAAGTGCACAACTTTTCTATTGGATCAATATTTGTATACAACTGGGAAATTTCTGTATAAAAATGTAATTTCTTCATTTAATCCTCAGAACAGCTTGTTGACGGGCCATGCTGTTCTCCTTATACACAAGTAAATAAAGTGTGATTGGAGGGACAAGTGCAAGTTGTCAGGGTCTGCTTTATTGGCAATGAAAATATCCATGTCTACAACTTAAAGGATATGGAGTGCCAGGTCTGTGGGAACGAAGAGCAGAAGTGCAACACAGATTATTGAAGTTTGGAAACTACATTATGACAAGAGGGAACTTAAATCAGAAAGCAGAGGAATGATTGGATGGGGTTTTGGAGTTTTGGAGCAGCAGTGGAAATGGGGCTAAATTTATTCAACAAGGGGACAAGGACACTGGACAAAATCATCTGAACATTTGAAATGAAAACAGAAACAGGCCTGTCACATACAAAAGAGAATCTGCAAATGCTGTAAACCTTGAGCAATACACACAAAATGCTAGAAAAACGCAGCACATCTGGCAGCATCTATGGAGAGGAATAAACAGTCAATGCTTCGGTCTGCGACCCTTTAAAAGGACTGCAGAGGGAGGGGGAAGAAGCCACAAGAAGAAAGAGGGGAGGAGAAAGAGTACAATATGGCAGGTGGTAGGTGAGAGCAGATGGGGGGGGCGGGGGAAGGTGTTTGGGTGGAAAAAGTGAGAAGTTAAGAGGTGATAGGTGGAAGAGGTAAACGGCTGTAGAAGGAACCTGATAGGAGAGGACAGTAGACTATGAAAGAAATGGAAGGAGGAGAGGAATCAGAGGGAGGAGACAGGCAGATGAGGAGCCAGAAGGGGGGAGAGGGCAACCAGAATTGGGAATGGAAAATGAGAGAAAGGAGAGGTGAGGAAATTAGCAGAAATTAGAGAAATCAATGTTTATGCCATTTAGAGAAATCAATGTTTACACCATTAGGCTGGACAGAATAAGGGATGTGCTTGTTGCTCCTCCGACCTGAATATGGCCACATCGTGGCAGTAGAGGAGGCCATGGGCAGACATTTCAGAATGGGAATGGGAAGTTGAACTGAATGAGTGGCCACTAGCAGATCCCACGTCTTGCTGCAGACAGAGGAAATGTGCCCAATGAAGCAGTTGCTCAATCTACACCCATGTAGATTAGGACTGAGTTATGAGGCAGAGGAACCTGCGATGAATAATAATGGCAGAACAGTATGTGATTAAGGTTGAGTTGTCTACTCTCAACTTCCCTTATTAAAAGCAAGAAAGAAGCTGGAGTAACTCAGCAGGTCAGGCAGCATCTGGAATGGGATAGGGGCAGTCAGCATTTCAGAATGGAGCCTGTCATTTGGACTTCATGCTCCAGATTCTCACCAGCAGTTTCTAATGTTGCTAAGTTCGCAGAGCCCTCAGCATTGTCAAGGACCCTTTCCATTTGTCCCATGATCTCTTTGACCTCCTACCATCAGGCAGAAAGTACCACAATAAGAACAAGGTTTGTTAAGCTAGGTAACAACTCCTTTCCTCAGGTTGTGAGACTTCTGAACACCCTGTTACTACTTAATACACATTATTTATGACAACACCAGTATCATTCTCTTGCTGTACGTTTAAATATACGTTGTATATGCACTTTATCTCAACTAGTGCATCTACAGAATTATTTTTTTATCTGTTAATATTATTTTATGTGCTATATGTTATATACTGTATGTACTGTGGTTTGCACCTTGGTCCCACATGAACATTGTTTCATTTAGCTGTATCCATGTGTATGGTTGAATGATAATAAACTTGAACTTCAATTGAAAATGCTAGGCAATGTTCACAGTTTATTATCACTGACATATTTTATGTCATGCAATTTGTTGTTTTGCAGCAGCAGTAAGTGTAATACATAAAATATACCTCAAATTACAGTAAGAAATATATATATTTTAAAATTATACTACTGCAAAAAGAGAGCAAAATTGCTAGCTACTTAGAAATCCGATGGCAGAGGGGATGATGATGTTCCTGATATGTTGAATGTGTGTCTTCATGCTCCTGTACCTCCTCTCTGATGGTAGTAATGAAAAGAGGGCACATACTGGATAGTAGGGGTCTTTAATGATAGATGTCACCTTTTTGAGGCATCACCTTTTGAAGATGTCCTCAATGGTGGGGAGGTTAGTGCCCATGATGGAGGTGGCTGAGTTTACAATCCTCACCAGCACAGTCAGGAAATGTACACTAACAGATTAAAGGCTGTTAATTTATAAAGGAAAATGATCTGGCCAAAGTGTGGATCATGGAATAAAACAGCACATGACTTCAGGTAATACAAAGGGCCAGAACTAATAATTGGCAGGTACAACTTCAAATTCCACCACGGCAGTTGGTGATAGTTGAATTCTGTGAATAATATCAGGTAAATATGGGTTAATTTAGGCTACTTAGGACTGAAAAGAGAAATTACTTCATAAAGAGGATGATGAATATCTTGAATCCTCAACTTTGAAGACTTAGTCATTATGTTTGTTGGAAGGAGAAGTAAACAGATTTTTCGATTATTAAGGGAATCAAGAGATATGATGAGAATGAAGGAACGTAGTAATGAGATCGAAGATCAGTAATGGTTTTTCTGAATGGCAGAGCATGCTCTTTTCCTCTTCTATTGCTTATTGTGTTCCTGGGTAAGTAAAGGATTGGCCATTTTTTATCATATCAGATCCAGCTTCTTTGTAACACTCCCTCACAATGTAAATGAGACAAACACATTATTATTCTATAAAAGCATGCCATCAAGGACATATATAGAGAAAGGTGCTGGAAAAGGCCAGCAACATCATGAAGGATCCCACCCACTCTGTTTATGGACTGTTTGTCCAACTCTCGTCACGGAGGAGGCTACGCCGCATTCGTGCCAGGACCACTGGACTCAGAAACAGTTACTTCTCCCAAGTCATCAGGCTGATCAGCACCTCCACCCATTAACCCAGCAGACCACCCCCCACCACTCACATCACTTCATGAACATACAATCAGCCTATGAATATAAGCTAATCTTACGTACACAAGGGCAACTCAACGGTTACTTGTACAACAAACAACCTTGAATCTTGAAATAACTTGGAAGAGATACTCAAAGTGAAGCTCTTACTTCTGTGAAGTTCATCATCACTGAAGTTTTACTGTGATACTGCAGAGAACAGTCAGCTGGGATCTAAGAGCTAGTTTTGACACTGATGGGAAAATTAATATCTCCAACTCTGCATCTCTTCTCCTAAGGGTTTCAGCAATGTGCCTTAAGAAACTTTTTCCAAGTCGGCATTCTTCATGGGCAAGGATACACAGAGAGAAAATGTTCAACTTAAAACTCAATCAGAATCTCTCTCAGTTTGCTCGTATTTCTATACCTGGATACTTTTGATACAAAATGAATAACAGATGTTGGGTGAGAAGACAGAAACAGCATTTTAAACCATGGTAAGAAATGGACTTCACTCTATCTCAAAACAACAGATGTCTATAATTTATGGAGGGTTCTTGTTAAACTGCTCTCCAAACACTCTATTTGATTGCATTAGCTTGCTCATTAATTGAAAATGTCATGGTCACAAAGTGAACTGAATTATAGGAAATTTTACTGCAGTCATAAACCTCCAGCAAAAGCAGCATGGTCATAAAAAGTACTGAATGTAACTTACAGCTGACACTTGTCCCCTTTGATTCCTTTAGTCGTGCAGAAGCATTTTCCTGTCTTGGTATCACAGATGGATGCGTGTCCATTGCACTTGCAGGCTTGAGAAGTGTAAAAAAAATCATTGATATATTAACTTGGCATGTCCCAATCAAGCCTAAACAGAGAGTTGTGGACACGGCTCGGCACATCACAGAAACCAGCCTGAATTCCTCCAGTATTTTGTCTGTGTCACTCCCCTCCTGGGACTCTACCTATACTTCTTGCAGCCTTAATAAACAGTCAGCATAATCAGAGACCCCACCCACCCTAGACATCCTCTCTTCTCACCCCTCCCATCAGACAAAAATACGAAAGCCTAAAACTACATTCCACCAGGCTCAAGGACACCATCCATCCCACTGTCATAAGACCATTAAATGGTTCTCTAGTACATAAGATTGACTCTTGACTTCAAAATCTACCACACTATGATCTTGCACTTTGTTGTTTACCTGCACAGTCTGTAGCTGTTACATTTTATTCTGCGTTATTATCGTTTTACCTTGTTCTACCTCAATGAATGTGCACTGTGTAATGACTCGATCTGTATGAGCAGTATGCAAAACAGGTTTTTCACTATATCTCAGTACAGTGACAATAATATACCAATTCCAATATTATGGAAAAAAAAATTTGAAAACATTCATAAAAGTTGCTGGTGAACATAGCAGGCCAGGCAGCATCTCTAGGAAGAGGTACAGTCGACGTTTCAGGCCAAGACCCTTTGTCAGGGCGAACTGAAAGAAGAGATAGTAAGAGATCTGAAAGTGGGAGGGAGGGGGGAGATCCAAAATGATAGGAGAAGACAGGAGGAGGAGGGATGGAGCCAAGAGCTGGACAATTGATTGGCAAAAGGGATACGGGAGGATCATGGGACGGGAGGCCTAGGGAGAAAGAAAGGGGGCGGGGGGAAGCCCAGAGGATGGGCAAGGAATATAGTGAGAGGGACAGAGGGAGAAAAAGGAGACTGAGAGAATATAAGGTGTTGTTTCTCCAACCTGAGTGTGGCTTCATCTTTACAGTAGAGGAGGCCGCAGATAGACATGTCAGAATGGGAATGGGATGTGGAGTTAAAATGTGTGGCCACTGGGAGATCCTGCTTTCTCTGGTGGACAGAGCGTAGGTGTTCAGCAAAGCGGTCTCCCAGTCTGCATCGGGTTTCGCCAATATATAGAAGGCCACATCGGGAGCACCGGATGCAGTATATCACCCCAGCTGACTCACAAGTGAAGTGTCACCTCACCTGGAAGGACTGTCTGGGGCCCTGAATGGTAGTGAGGGAGGAAATGTAAGGACATGTGCAGCACTTGTTCCCCTTACAAGGATTAGTATAAGTACCAGGAGGGAGATCGGTGGAGAGGGATGGGGGGGAACGAATGGACAAAGGAGTCGCGTAGGGAGCAATCCCTGGATCTCCCCCTCCCCCTTCCACTTTCAAATCTCTTACTAGCTCTTCTTTCAGTTAGTCCTGACGAAGGGTCTTGGCCCGAAACATCGACTGTACCTCTTCCTAGAGATGCTGCCTGGCCTGCTGCGTTCACCAGCAACTTTTATGTGTGTTGCTTGAAATTCCAGCATCTGCAGATTTCCTCGTATTTGAAAACATTACCTATTTGCTTTCTTATGAAAACTCTCAGACCATAAAAAAAAGTGAAGCATATTTCTGATAACAGAGAAACCTGATTTATTTGTTGTCAATTGCTTGTCAGCTCTGCAGCCAATTGTTAATTAAAACCTGCTATTTACAGTGTCTTATCAAATGGTTCTGTAACACTTCATTCTGCATTCTGTCATTGTTTTCCCATGTACCAACTCAATGCACCATTGTAATGAAATGATCTATATGGATTGTATACAAGGCAAGCTTATCGCAGTACCTTGGTGCACGTGACAATAATAACCCACTTTACAAACTCGAGTGGGGAATATTTCAGCCTCCAAATTAGATTCTCAAAACCCTCTACCCACAGTCATACTGCAGCTTTATAGATGAAAAATGGCCACTGTTATTTTAGCAACTTGCCGTCGGCACATTCTGAACTGCAGGACATTTCCTTGTGGGTCTCATTTCCCAGATTTATATTCCTTTATTTATGTTCTTTTACCCTCTGCATAACTTCTATATTCCTTTCTTGACGTCCCCTATTAACCTATCAAATATTGAGGACATAGAAGCTCTAGTTAGGAAAGAAGGGTAGGCAGTGAATGCTCTGAATATCAGGGATGTAAGAATAGACTTAAGGAGATCAGGAAGGCAAAAAGAGAAACACAAAGTGATGAAGGAACTTAGCAGGTCATGCAGCATCTATGGAGAGGAATAAAGAGCTGCCATTTCAGGCTGAGACCTGATGAAAGGTTTTGACATGAAGCATCTACTGTTTATTCCCCTCCACAGGTACTGCCTGACTTGCTGCATTCCTCCAGCATTTTGTGTGTGCTACTCTGGATTTCCAGCATCTGAAGAATATCTTGTGTTTGTGGGCAAAAAAGAGAACATGAAGAATCCTTAGCAATAAGGTAAAGAACCTTAAATATTCTATGTATATTAAGGATAAAAAGATAACTCAGGAGAAAATAAGCCCTCTTAAAGATCAGTGTGGCCACCTGTGAGGGGAGTCATTGCAGTTACTTGTCACATGTATTTCTTTGGAGAAGCTAGCAAGTTCAGGAAATAAAACAGTGAGGTCCTGAAACATTGCAGCATTACAAATGAATTGATAGTGGTCTTGAAGTGCATAACGGAGTCATAGAGCTGTAACAGCATAGAAACAATCCTTCAGCCCAACTCACCCATACCGAACTAAGTTGCCTCTATGAGCCAGTCCCATTTGCAGGATATTGTGGGAAACAGGGAAGAAATTGTCAGACTCTCGCAGAGATATTTGTATTTTCCTTAGCCGTGGTTGGGTACCAGAAAGAGTGGTGGCTAATGTTGTGCCATTGTTTAAGGGCTGCATCGACAAGCAAAATATCTACAGGCCAGTGAGCCTGGGATCAATGGTGATGAAGTTATTGGAGGAGGTTCATTGTGACAGCAACTAAATGAATTTGGAATGGCATGGACCAATTAGGGATAATCAGCATGACTTTGTGGATGGGAAATCATGTCTCACCAAATAATACAGAAAGTGAATATAACTTAAGAAGGAAATACAAAAGGTCAGGCTTGCATCCAGAGAATTGAATTGAAGTGAAGAGAATTGAATTGAATGTTGGGTATATGTTACAAAATTCCAGAGGTGATAGTACAAGTGGGTACAATTACAATGTTTTAGTGACAGAATTTTCTTCCCGAGAGCCAAGGAGACCAAGTCATTAAATACATTTAAGGTAGACATACATTTAGAGTCAATGTTACAAGGATCAAACAGGGAAGTGGAGTTGAGGCCACAATCACTAAAGCCATAACTTTAGTGCGCAGCCCACTGTTAAGATTCAAGATTATTTTATACACAACAAAATGCTGGAGGAACTCAGCAGACCATGCAACATCTGTGGAAAAAAAGTAAACAGTTGATATTTCGGACCAAGACCCTTCATCAAGACCCAATCAGCAGCAGTCCTGATGGAGGGTCTGAACCTTGTCTTTGGATATATCGATCATACGAGGAATCAAAAACATTGATGAAGGAAGTAACTGAAAGAAACTAGACATTAAAATGGGACTTACACTGGCAACTCCCTCCATTCGTAGGGTCACCGTAGTAACCAGATATGCAAGTATCACAGTGGTTGCCAGTTGTTAGGTCTTCACACTTCTCACAGATGCTCTCATTTACACACTTGCTATGGCCATTACACTGACAAGCTGGAAGAAATATTTATTTTGAATCAATGGTACGAAAAATGACCAACACAAGTTCCTACTCCAATCCAAAATCTCCCATCCTTACCAGACTAGACAAACACAAATAAATAACTTATATGTTACCTACAATAATTCATTAACTATACACAGCTAGAAGCAGTAAACAGATTTTCTAAATCCAGTCCAGCCTCATAAAACAAGGACGTCCTTTTAGAACAGAGACGAGGAGGAATTTGCTTAGCCAGAGGGTGGTGAATCAGTGGAATTCTTTACCACAAATGGCTGTGGAGGCCAAGTCATTGGGCATATTTAAAGCAGAGGTTGATAGTCTCACGATTAGTAAGGGTGTCAACAGTTCTACTCCTACGTCTTATCATCTGTGGCAACCCAAACTGCTGCCCTTCCTTGATCTAGGTTAGGTTCTGCTCTGGACCCACCCACAGTTTGATTCTTAACTTTACTCTAAAATGGCTTTGCAAAGTAATTACATGATAAGGGCAGCTGCTCTCCACCCACTTCTCCCAAGACGTTACACGGACAATTCACAGCTGCAGTGCCTTGAAACCCTGCTAGCTTTCTGCCAGAGCTTAAACTGGGGAGGAAGTTTGTCTTCCAGCAGGGCAATGACCGCAAGTACACTACCAGAGCAACCATGGAGCTGCTTCAGATGAAGAAAATTGATGTCCTTGAGTGGCCCAGTCGAAGTCCTGACCTTAGCCCGATCAAACGTCTCTAGCAAGACCCCACAACTGCTGTCCACCACTGCGCCCCAACTAACCTGGCACAGCTTGAGTAATTTTGGAAGGAGGAATGAGCAGCCCTTACTCCATCACATTGTGTAAAGCTAATGGAAGCATACCCAAAAAGACCCTACCGGCTGTAGTAACTGTGAGAGGAGGTTCAACTAAGTTCTGAGAAAAGGGGATGAGCATTTTTGAACTGTTGAATTTTTAGTTTTTCCAGCTTTACAATTTTCCATTTTCCAGGCTCTACTGTGAAAAGGGCGTATGGTTCACAAATAAAAATTCTCAGTTAAAAAAAAGAAATTCCCGATTGTAATACTCATTTATGTGAACAAAGGGTTGCGGACTGAATACTTTTACAAAGCACTGTACATATGTCATTAATGCAACAATCTATGAATGAACAACATGCTGACCTGGACACTGGATAAAGGACCAGTTGTAGTTTGTTTCTGCAGGACACATGCTGACATTCAGAGTGGGTATATAGGGAGTGTTTACTGTGGAGATTTTCATTGGTCCACGATAAGATCCTTCTATACACTGTCCTTTTCCTGTATTGCTGGGGTCAGTACACCATCCACATCCAGGCTGCTCCAAACAATGACTGCACGTACGGTAACCAGAACAATTCTCAGCTGCAATAACAGAAAAGGTAGATCAAAAGCTTCAAAGGCATTCGAAAGAAAAATTAGTGGACAAAAATGAACATTTTGCTAAAAATGGCTTGGTATATAGATAGTTTCGATAATGGTGGGATTTAAGAGAAGTCCTAAAAATGGTGCAATTTCTTAAAGGTAATCTAAACCCTTTACAAGTTGCCCTTTGCTAAGCTTTCAGATTCATGCCTAATACCTGGTAATCTCTCTTCTGATGATGAACTAACTAGATTTTTTTGTGTACGACTCTTCTGTGAAGAAGTGCAAAGTTTTCAATACAACAAAGGTTATATGTACTGTATATCTTAAAAGTCTGAAATATTTTGTCAATAATATTGTGAAAATTGAGTTGTTTTTGGATGCCATAGGTTCACTCAGCCCACTGAGTCCACGCCAGCCAACAATGTGCGTACCTGGTCACTCCAAGTTCTAAAAACTGGTCCATCAGGTATTTGATCAATGGCCTTTGGGCAGAAACCATTTTTTAAAGCTTGATCATGTATCCACCACATATTAAAGGGCTAGATCTTCAATCTAACCTTATAGCAAGCTCACATACACTTGGTAGCCACTTTATTAGGTACAGGAGTGGAACCCATTTTGGACCATCCACTTCAAGGTTTGACATGTCGTGCGTTCAGAGATGCTCTTCTGCACACCTCTGTTGTAACATGTGGTTATTTGAATTACTGTTTCCTTCTTGTCAGCTTGAATCAGTCTGGCCATTCTCCTTTGTACTCTCTCATTAAAAAGGTGTTTTTGCTCATAGAATTGCCACTCACTGGATGCTTTTGTTTATTGCACCATTCTCTGTAAACTCTAGTTGTGCGTGATAATTCCAGATCACCAGTTCCTGAGATACTCAAACCACAGCATTCCTCAACAATCTTTCCACTGTCTATGTCACTTAGATCACCATTCTTCCCCATTCTGATGTTTGGTTTGGTTTGGTCTGGTCTTCTTCTAGTCATGTTTACTGGCAGATGGCAGACCAACATAAAGCCAACTACTGAACATCATTCAAGAACACCAAATACTTTTCTTCTTGAGTAGCTTCCATCACTGTCCCTTTCACATTCGTGTCACTAAAACCCCACATTGTACTATGAACATTAAAATCCCCTGACCTTTAGCTAACAAACTTCTAGCAATATATTTTAAGATTTAAATGAAATGAAGAAAAAACAGAAATGAAAAAAATTAACCCTTCTTTGAAATCTGATTATTTACCTTTCCTTGTAAAGCATCATTCATAACTTCTAGAATTAAAACTTGTCTCTAGATGTTTTTTCTGCAGCTTTTAATGTAATTTTAATTTTTACTGTCCTACTTTTAGTTTGTGCTGTACAATTTACCACATCTGCCATAAAACTGACAAACTTCAGTTTATCAACAATCAGTGAATCCTCTGTTATAAAATCATGCACTTTACACAGCGCCTTTAATCTATGGAGGTCATTGTGAGGGCTGCAGAATCAGCAAGACCAGGTGTCGCACTTGATGGCGGAGGGGAGTTACCACCAATACCAGCGTTCATGAACGACCTCACCCTTTTGGGTCCCAGCACAGAGGCAGTGGAAAATGTACTATCTACACTCGAGGAGCTAATGGATTGGGGAAGGATGTTCAAGACCAAGAAGTCAAGGAGCCTTGTTCTTAGGAGAGGAAAGCTAGTTGACTTTCATTTCACCCTTTGTGGAGAGGAGATTCCATCCATTCAGGACCAACCAGTTAAGAGCCTCGGGCGAAGGTACACAGAGGAGCTGAGAGACACCAAGAGGGTTCAAGAGACAGGAGAACAGATCAGCAGAGGTCTGATGTCCGTTGACAAGTGTGGCTTGCCTGGCAAATTGAAGTTGTGGTGCTCGCAGTACGGACTGATGTCACGGATAATGTGGCCACTAACTGTCTCTGAAGTGGCAATGTCCCACGTTGAGGCAATGGAACGGAAGATCAACAAGTATGTGAAGAAGTGGCTTGGAGTACCGAGCAGCCTCACCAACGTTGCAATCCACAGTAGCCAGACAAAGCTTACCATCCCAGTGCAATCCCTTGTTGAAGAGGTCAAGGTAGCCAAGGTAAGATCATCCTTGATGCTTCGAGACTCAAAAGACCCTGTCATCAAGAACACCCAGCCGGACGTGAGATCAGGCAGGAAGCGGTCAGCCCGTGTAGCAGTTGATGAGGCAGAGTCTAGATTGAAGCACAAGGAGACGGTTGGGGCTATCCAGCTAGGCCGCCAGGGACCTGGATGGACAACCCGCAACTGGTGGCAATCTTCTACAGGTAAGGAGCACCGTGAGCTTGTAACACAAGAAATACGAGAGGTAGAAGAGGAGAAGAGGTTAGCTAAAATGGCTGGCCTGGCCAAACAAGGGGCTTGGACCTGATGGGAAAGTGTTGAACAACAACATCTATCTTGGAATGTTCTGTGGCAGATGGAACCGCCCCGCATTTCTTTTCTATGCAGAGCAGCGTACGATCTGCTCCCAACACCTGCCAACCTCAGCACCTGGTATGAAGATAAGACAGACAGGTGTGCTGCCTGTGGCAAGAAGGGAACACTTCAACATATCTTGAGTGCATGCAGAGTCGATCTTTCCAGCGGCATGTACACTTGGAGACATAACAACATTCTCAAAGTTGTAACAGAAGCGGTTGAGCGGAGAGTACTGCAGCACAACTTATCTCATGTCCCATGTTGCACAGAACATCACATATAGTTTGTGAAAGAAGGTTCCAAGTCAAGGGTGTACAGCGCAGGCTCACGATTAACCATACTTTTCAGCCAATGATTGGTGTGTCAAGGCCGACCTGGACAGGAAAGGCAGTTTCTCAGAGCAAATAGCTTTCACCACATTGCGTCCAGATATAATCTTATGGTCTGACACCAGTACAGAAGTGGTTATTGGTGAACTCACAGTCCCCTGGGAAGACAACATCCATGAAGCCCATGAGCGCAAGTTAACCAAATATGCAGAATTAAGATCAGAATGCAGAGACAGAGGGTGGAAGGTCTCATGCTATCCATTTCAAGTAGGCTGCCGTGGGTTTATTGCGTTCACTTTCCAGAAGTGGCTGCGTGACCTTGGCTTCACCAGAAGAGAGATCAAGTCAACCAGCAGGACTGCAGCTGAGGCAGCAGAGAAAGGATCAGCATGAGTGTGGACCAAGTATGTCCAGAGGGGCAGATAGTCAGACAGTGTACACATATCTTGCAAACCCTTCAGTAGTTGCATAGACACCTAAACAGCAGACTATCTGTTGGATGGAAGTGACCAACAACTCTGATAGAGACAGATGCCAAGTTTTTAAGCTCACCAGTGGGAGGTGGTGCTTTAGCACTGCTGGCCCACCACCTCGAGAGAGTCTTGATCATAAGCGGGCCGAAACTCCTGAAGACAGGTGGCAGATCAACTGATGATCCCACTGGTGATAGCACAGGACAGTTAACATCTTAGTCCACATGTATTTTTTAACTCTATCTATATTCTGGATATTAATAGCTTCCATTGACACTGTACTTTCTTAAGAGCCTCTGCATATGACATGCCCTTTCTACCCGAACATGCTGCACTCCCACATTTTCCTTATACACAGGACAACATGCATAATTCCCCTCCACAACTGATACATTTTGGCCTTCTGCCTTCCCCACAATTACCATAATCATGTTCTCCAGCACATCTACAACACTGTTTTTTACCTCTACATACAGCTGCAACACGACCAAAGTTAATGCCAGAGTTACAATTATGCATCTATCGTGCAGAAGTAAAGACTCCAGATATATTTAGGGAAAAAATGCAGATTCCTAAATCCGAAATGAAAACAAAAATGTGAAAATTCAGCAGCTCAATCATGATTTGTAGAGGGACAATCGATTAACAGTTCCAAGGCTTCTATTTGAAGTTGGTTCTTTTGAAAGGCACGATCCTCCCAGAAGTGAAAGTAAAAATTATGATCAATATCATAATGAACAGTCCACAGAAAGTAAGAAGATGGGGTTGACGTGGTTCATAAAATGGTGCATGGTCAGTCATGAAGATTCCTGACCAAACAAATGGGTGCAGAGAAAGAGGAAGCAGAAAGAGAGCTAACTTCATATCAGGCTTAGAATACATTTAGATGGGGATGTAAAGGGATAAAGTTGAGGCCTCAGCTGAAGATTGATCACTTGGGACTAGAGAGGGAAAAATCAAAAAGAATCACAGAAAAAATATGGACTGGGAAGAGAAATGAAATCACAAGAACATGAAGATTCACAGCATCTACTGCTTGTTTCTCTGCTGTGTATTTCATATCCAACATAGTTCATTTTTCATCTTTCCTCCTCTGTTTTCATATCTCCTTTTATCTCCCAAATGACAGATTATCTGAAATAAACAAGCATTCACCATCCTTCATCAGATGGCCCCAACACCATTTACACCTTGATCTCTACTCTTTCACAGATACTCCTTGTTTTCTCCACTCTTTTCCCTTCTTAGCAATTTAAAACACATTTGATTTCTAATTTTTTTTTGGTTGCTCTGATTTTGTCAACCTGAAACACTAACTGTTTCTTTCTCCACAGAGGTTCCCTGGCTTGCTGGATATCTCCACAATAGAATTCAAAGATTTAAATATCTTTATCAGCCAGTATTTTCCATTATAGAATTGTGTAATATACTCCCAGATGGAAACTCTCACTCATTACTGTCTTATTACGGTCAATAGCTTTGAAATGAAGCCCAAAAGGGAAGTGAAACAGCTCAAACTTGATAGGCTTATTTGTCGGTGAACATATAACAATCCTTAGCTTTTGAAGCCTGGTATAATTGCAGGCTTCAGGGAGTTTGTATCTCAATAGAACAAAATCAATGGCAATCGGTGGTACAAGCTGTCTTCTTTATGGTTACCTGTTACCTGTATCTATCGACATACAAATATGTTAACATTAAATATTCAATCAATTACTTCTTGAAATCCACAACATCCACAGGCAGTTTTTTTTTCCATAATAACTCAATGATTAAAAGATCTTTCAAGCCAATTACTTAAAATCTTTTCACTCTTGTATTAAGTGGAAAAGGAAGAGCTTCATAGAAACATAGAAAACCTACAGCACAATACAGGCCCTTCGACCCACAGAGTTGTGCCGAACATGTCTCTAAATTCAAAATTACTAGGCTTACCTACAGGCCTCTATTTTACTAAGCTCCATGTACCTATCTAAAAGTCTCTTAATAGACTCTATCGTATCCGCCTCCACCACCGTTGCTGGCAGCCCATTCCACACACTCACCACTCTGAGTAAAAAACTTCCTTACCCCTTAATAACCTGTCAAAATTTTATCCATCAGATAATCCACCTTAGCAACCTACCATGTAACCAATCCAGGTTAGATGATACACCTACGTTAAGTACTGACAGTTTTCCCTGGCTCATATGCTTAAAATATTCTTATCATGTATCTATCAACTGCTTATATTTCCCAATTACTCATTTGAATTTCTAATATGCTTTCTGTCTCCATCAACAGATCTACATTTCAATTCCTGAACACCTCCATACAAAAACTTTAAAAAATATTAACATGCCTGCATTAGACCTCTAGATTCCTGTTAAATTTCGCCTCCAATCTATACCTGCCCTTTCACTCATTTGTTTCTCTTTTGTATATATTCAGTCTGATGCTGATTTTTTTTCTTCTGAAAGATATGTGAAATAAGAGCATAATTTTAAAACTAGAACTATGTTAATACATACCAAAATCAAATGCATGCAAACAGATAAAAATTGCAACTTTATCTCCAAAATTAGGCATTTTTGTTTGTGTTAGCTAAGCGAGCAAGACAGAGCTTTCTGCTCTGCATGGCATGTTCATTAAAGATCATCGTATTACTTCAATTATCGAAACAGATAAGATCTTATCTTAATTGAAGAACATCACGTCAATTACACACTGAGTCACCATGGTTAAGTTGTTCACCTGCCAAAGCAGGGCTAGCTGTTAAGTGCGCTACCAAGCAGTTTTCAAAAAACGTAATTAATACATTTATTTGGGTGTCTGATGGTTAGCAAATTTATTTTATGAAAACTGACTTCATTGCCTTCAAGAACTCATAACGTAGAGCATAATACTTAATGCTGCTATAATTTATTAATATAATTCAGCCTTCTGCCATCAAGCTGGCAATGAAGAAAATACATCAATCATATTAATCTGCGAGATATACAACAATGAATTAACTGAACCTACTTTCCACACTGACAACAGACCCATCTCTCCTGTTAAGTTATTTGACGTTCTGAAGGTTAGTCCTTCTGAGAATCTGGAATCACGGTTTAATGGACTGTTACTTGATTTGTGGTGTTATATATGTAGTTTCACTTTACAGTAGCTGGGAAGTATACCAGACTCCAATGTCAAAGTAACTACTGAAATAAAGCACACCAGGCTGTGAAAGATTGGTGTGATTTCAATTTTAGGTTGTTAACTTGACGGCAGCTAGTTTTATAATTAGTTTTAAAACACACCAAATCATTTAAAAGCTAATATGCATAGAGGAAATTAAAGAAATTATCAAAAGTAAAAAAAAAACTTACACGGGAGAGATTAATGGGACTGGAAGTCGATAAATCCCAAGGATCTGATGACCTGGGTTTTGAAGGAGGTGGCTTTAGATATAATGGAAGCCATCTTCCAAAACTCCAAAGGTTCCCATAGTTTGCAGAGTAGCAGATGTGAAATTAGAGTAAATATAACCCTATCATTAAAGAATGAAGGAAGGGAGAAGCAGCACCTACTGATTACTTAGTCTGACAATGGTGGTACTGAAAATACTGAAATCTATTATGAGCCAAAACCTACCTGGAAGTTGCAACACAAGTAGGTAAAGTAGTAAGGAAAGTGCACAGAATGTTTAGACTGCATTGGTTTGTGGTAGTATATAAGGGTCACATACAGCAATGGGATCTGAGTATGCTCATCATGGGAAGACAACATTCAGGTACAGCAAGCATGCAAGCATTAAGGAAAGCAGAGCTGATACTGGATTTCATCACATGAGGATTTGCACAAAAGCTGAGATTTTCTGATCCGGTTGCATCAGGGATGTTCAACTGGTCTCCCTCACAAGGAAAAGAGTTCAGCAAAGGTGTAATGCTGGGAGGTCATTGAAAGAGAGTAGACAGACAGTGTTAAATACTGGAAGAATGGAGAAGAATCAGATGTACAAAATGTAGATTGGGCTTTACCAGGTAGATACAGGTGTCCCCCGCTTTTCGAATGTTCGCTTTACGAAACCTCACTGTGACTAAAGACCTACATTAGTACCCCATTTTTGCTTTCAGAAGGTGTTTTCACTGTTACGAAAAAAAAATTCAGCGCATGATAAAAGGCAGTGCGCCCCAAGCAGCCACTCTCCCCCGGATTCTCACTGGCATTGCTTAAACACGAGCCTGTGAGCAGCCGCTTGCAAGATGAGTTCTATGGTATCAGAAAAGCCTGAAAGAGCTCGTAAGGGTGTTACACTCACGGTAAAACTAGACATAATTAAGCGTTTTGATCGTGGTGAACTAAGTAAGGACAACTTGAGTTTGGCTTGTGGAAGTTGACGAAGATGATGTTGAAGAGGTTTTGGCATCCCATCACCAAGAATTGACAGATGAAGAGCTGATGCAATTGGAAGAAAAAAGGATAACAATCGAAACCGAATGAGTAATGATAAAGTACAACTTTAATTTTGAAAGGGTACGTCGGTTTAAGGGATATTTGCAGGATGGTTTGAGTCCTTATTAAAGAACTGTGTGGTAGAAAAATACGCGAGGCTCAGCAGTCAAGCAAGCCTTCCACATCAGCCACAGCAGATGACGAACCTCTACCTTCGACATCGAGGCGGGCAGTCATAGGAGAAGATGAGCTGCCTGCTCTAATGGAAAGAGACGACGAGATGACACCCCAGTGTCCCACCACCCCAACCCCCAGGCCACGGACAGATACCGATTCGCGGAGAATGCAAAGGTAGCCAGGAGGCACACAGCACATCTTTAAGAAAAAAGCTGAAATAAACATGCTAATTAATTAGGTGCCGCCGACACGTAATTGTCGGCCCAGATCAGAGACGACGCAATCAGAAAACGGCACTGATCTGGGCCGACAATTACGGGTGGCACCTAATTAATTAGCATGTTTGTTTTGGCTTTTTTCTTAAATATGTGCTGTGTACCTCCCGGTTACCGCTGGACCCCTGCATTCTTCGTGGCAGTGTATCGCTCAGCGGCCTGGAGAGTGGGGGGGCCACTGCACCACGCAAACTCCGACGACTCAGTCTAGCACACCATCATCAGTGTGCTTGGCGCTGAACCAATTCCGGTAAGTGATACTACACTGTACATACATTATTTCTACTTTATATAGTCTGTGTATTTTTACGTTTTATTTGGTATGATTTGGCAGCTTCATAGCTTAAAGGTTACTGGAGAGCGCTTGCGCGTGTTTTTGCCAACAGCGCTTGCGTGAGATTTTCTGCCAACGACGCTTGCGTGAGATTTTCGCTCCGGAGAACAGTTCAGTAATGATTGTGGAAAAGTATTTCTACTTTATATAGGCTGTGTATTTATCATATCATTCTTGCTTTTACTATATGTTACTGTTATTTTAGGTTTTATGTGTTATTTGGCATGATTTGGTAGGTTATTTTTGGGTCTGCGAATGCTCACAAAATTTTCCCATATAAATAAATGGTAATTGCTTCTTCGCTTTACGACATTTCGGCTTATGAACCGTTTCATAGGAACGCTCTACCTTTGGGTGGCGGGGGAAACCTGTATACAGTTGGTTTTCTATCTGATATCCATATCCAGGGATCACAATATCAAAAGGAAGAATCACCCATTGAAGACTGAAGTGGGAAGAAGTTCCTTCATCCAGAGAATTATGAATTTTTGGAATTCTCTGCCTTTGGAGGCTGTGCAGGTTCATTCTCTGAGATCAATAGATTTTTAGATATTAAGGGAATCGAGTGGCACAGGAAGTGCCAGAGGTGAAAGAGCAGCCATGGTATGTATAGTACAGGCACAAGGGACGGAATAGCATTCTTTTACTTCAAATTCCTGTGTCTTACTTTCTTAACTTACAGGTCCTCATGGTCAAGTTATGACTGAAAATGGCAAAATCCTGGAATCCGATGTCCAACACCATTTGAGTTACTTGTCCACAAGTTCAAAACACAAATGTCTCCACCTCAAGAACAGATAGGGATAGGCAATAAATGCAGATCTTCTGAGGAAGCCCACAACCACTGCTGAATTTGAGACTAAAGATGCTGCTAATTCAATGGCTGATCAACAGTTTGTCAAATAATCACAGACTGGGCATCAAAAATACTGCAATTTACACCCCTCAGCTGAGAATGAAGAGTGAAGATATGGGACTGCTCTTTTTGCTCATCATTTTAGTAGCAGCTCTGAGACATTAAGCAAATAGGCTGTTGAACCTTCGTGGCCAAGGACTACAAAAATTAGTGATGCGTATTCACAGGAAGAATATTTACTTATGCAAGTTACTGTCAGGAAAATAGTACCAATTCCATTCTCATATCTGACTTCCAGCATTTACTGTATTTTCATTTTAGAATGCAAAATATAGAACATTACAGCAGAGAACAGGCCCTTTGGTTCACAACATTGTGCTGACCTTTTCACCTACTCCAAGAGCAATCTAGTCCTTCCCTCCCACATAGCCTTCCGTGTTTCTATCATCCCTGTGCCTACAAATGTTTCTTAAATGTCCCTAATGTGTCTGCCTCTACCACCAGACTGTTCCATGTACCCGTCACCGAGCCCTGACAACCCCCTCCTGTAAGTTCCTTCAATCACCTTAAACTTATACCCCTTTGACTTCCTTCAGTGCAAAAAGAGAAAGCAATGCTGTAGCTGGACATAGGTCAACAAATGATGTTTATACTGATAATTACGGTAGAAATCACAAACAATAATACAAGATTTTCTATTACTTACGTGAACAGTTGTTGGAAGTAGACCATTCCATGCATTGCCCAAAAGGAAAGGAAGCCACATACGCATTGGCATCAACACATTGCTTCATGTTACTGCACCACATACACTCCGTGTTCGAATTTGTACATTCAGTGCACCCTGTTCGCAATGCACATGGCGTACGACACTGAATGGCACTGTGGTTTGCTGCAAATTGAAGAAATCAAACCTTAGTTTCTGAAATATTTTAATTTCCTAAGTCTAAACATGGAATATCCTTTCCTTCAACCAAATGATGATCAGATGTAAACCTCACTTCCACTGCTGAAAAACTCATTGCAAAAAAAAATGAAAAAAAGTTAGATTTTTAAAAAATCATGACATAGGATTAGCATAGAAAGTGATGCTGTGGTAAAGTATCAGCCATGATCTTACTGAACAGCAGTGCAGGCACAGAGGCTTCAATTGCATGTTACTGCACCTCTTTCTTGTGTTCTTACATGTCATAAACACAAGAGATTCTGAGGATGCTGGAAGTCCAGTGTAACATACACAAAATGCTGGAGGAACTCGGCACGTCAGGCAGCATCTACAGAGGGAATAAATGGTTGACTCCTGATGAAGGGGCTTGCACCGAAATGTTGGCCATTTATCTCCCATAGATGATGCCCCAACTGTTGAGTTCCTCCAGCATTTATTTGTGTGTTACTATGGTATATTAAATGTTATTATCTTCTGAACCTAAGCTAGCGAGCTGAAATGACAACTTTTTCTCTTTCCCTCAAGGTTCTACTCTAATTGTTAATTACTCACAGGAGTATTTCAGATTTTCAACCCATAAAATTTTTCAGTTACCTTTTCTGACTCCCCCCCCCACTTCCTAGTACCACCATCCACCTCCACACTAACACAACTCCAAGCTGGGTCTGCCGTTTTCCCTAATATAAAGCAATGATCTATAAGTATCAAATTAATCCAAATTACATTGTACTTCAGTTGATTAGAATTGTTCATATTCCTAAAAAAAATACATAAATGTAGATTTTTTTCCCCTTAATGTTCACCCTTTATCTAGTTCTGATCTGGATCAATGGGAAAGCTGATAGCTATACCAAAATGTTGGTTACCTGATGTTTCCTGACAATTACTGCTGAATATAATGTTGGTGTCTTGATATTGCACAATGACTATTGACCAAAATGGTGCTGTCTTGATATTGTACATGACTATTAACCAAAATGTTGGTGTCTTGATGTGGCACAATGACTACATTCTACCACGTGACTTCCTAAAGATATCTTTCTATTAAAAATATCGAAAGACCCTTGGAGCTAGGTAATAATAAATTCATTAATCTTGCTTTCACCCTAATGATACAACTCAATAAGACTTTAATTAATTTCAGAGTTCCACTTACCTTCAAATTCATTCCAAGTGTTAACAAGTTAATAACAATGATTAAAATCTTTGGGTATCATTATGAACCTATGATCATCCAATATGTTTCCCATCTCATATGAACAAATAAAGCTCTTGGGATTGGATTTACTTTACTTTTTCAGTACATCTTTTTGTTTAAAATATTGTGCTGATCCAGTTGGCATCCTTTTAAGATTGAAATACTCAATCTTCCAGTTATTCAGTCTCTACAAGACATTCAATGTTACACTTTGGCCAAATTGCAGGTCAGAATCACCAGGGTCAAGCACCAAAATTTCATGAATTATTTGAGAGAATAATTATTAAGCACGGTTTTTTGCAATCGTCTACTAGCTTGAACATATGGATAATAACCATGTTGTTTGTCCTGATCAATTTGCTAATTGTTTAGTGACCCAAAACCATTAAATTATTAAATTCTAATCCTGTAATGCTAAAGACAAGAGATCCTGCAGATGGCTTAAATCCAGAGAAACACGAAGTGCTGGAGGAACTCAGCATCCATGGAGAAAAATAGCGAACACTAGGCCTCAAGCCATGGGCTTGCCTGCTTGCAGCCACCACGAGAGATGCGTCAGAGCTGATGCACTACACTGGGGAAGGTGTGGCACGGCGTCCAGTTTGGAGTCAGTGTGCTACACCCACCCCCCAACCCCCGCAGTGTTTGCTCGGCAGAAGATAAGCTATACTGTGGTCGATTACAGATTTCGACTACAATCACAGACTCAGGGTCTGGACTTTTTTTTTTGCATGGTTGTATTTTACGGCCATCTTGTACATGCTTTGTGTGCTTTGTACTGTGTGACTGTTGATACTGTATTTTTCACCTTGGCCCTGGAGTAACACCGTCTCGCTTGGGTATTCATGTATGACTTAATGATAATTAAACTTGACTTGAATTTAATTGAATTGAATAATAAGTCAATGTCTTAGGCCAAGACTTGCTGAGTTTCTCCAGCATTTTTGTGTATTAATCTTGTAATTCTGCTGGCAAAGATTTCTCTATAGTGTTGTTGGGTAAGGAGTTCCATAATATAGGCCAAGCCACAATGCTGATATTTCCAATTCAGGATTATATGTAATATTTAACATGAATTTTATTCTTGTTCTTAATTACGGATTGCTGCAGATTATTTAGGGAATTCAGTAAACTGTTTAAGCACATACCTTACGATTTGCCAGAGTACTCACCTGGTCTTTCACACACACTTCCATTCACTAAATTGATGCAGGTAGCTGCTTTCAAACCAGCATAGTTTGGTTCTGCCAAGTAGCCACAAAACCCTGCGTCACTTGGCTCCTCGATCATCCATGCCAGTGATGTGTTCGTGAAGGGTGACATATCTTCCCAGCACCAGTAAGAAACATTTATTTTCCGTAATCCAACCCAAGGGGTTATTGGTGTTTTGCGCTGTAAAAAAAAAGTGTGATAATAAAAACAGATGCACGACTGTTAAAATGTGCAACATTTTCTGCAAATGGAATAGAAAAGATTTGAAATATAGTTTGTTCCTGAAGTCCGCACATTTATCTCCTCACAGTTGATTATCATTGTCTTCTTAAAGACAATTCGAAAGGGCAGTAAATGTATTGATTCCCACACCACTTGAACAAACAGATTTAGCATTTCGGCTATCTCTCATGTCTTCAGGGCAAGGGAAAGTACAACTAATGATTTTGAAGTGCAAGCATTGTTTTAAAATTAATAAGCATTTTAAGAGACGTGACAAAAAGGTAGATGAATGGGGCTAAAGTGAATATCTTCTATGATCTTACAGCTGTATCAACTCTACAACAGTGTTCAGGTAAAGGGAATGAATAATTGATTACTGCTTTTTATGCTCCTGTGTAAAATAATGGAAAATAATCTGAAGTAAAAATAAAGTATGTACAAAACCAAAACTAGATTAATGCTTTAAGTATTATAATGCTTTTATTGATAGCATTCCATATCTAATCAAAGTTTAAAGTAAATTTATTATCAAAGTACATAAATGTCACCATATACTACCTTGACATTCATTTTCTTGCAGGCTATTACAGAGAACAAAATACAATAGAATTGAATGAAAACTATGCCCAAGAAGACAAAAACTAACAAACAACCAACCAACTTGCAGAACAAGAAAAACTGTGCAAATAAAAAAAATACAAAGAACAAGAGCTGTAAAGATTCCTTGAAAGTGTAACTGTCAGTGTCAGAATCAGAGTAGATCAGAAGAGTAGTGATTGAAGTTATCCTCAGTTTAGGACCCTAATGATTGTAGGGTAATAACGGTTCCTGAAACTAGTGATGGGGGACCTAAGCCCGATGGTAGCAGTGTAAAAACAGCATGGCCTGCATGATGAAGGTCTTTTATGATAGTTTCTTTTCTTGTGGCAGTGCTCCATACACAATAGTTGGAGAGCTTTGCCTGTGACGAACTGGCATATATCCAAGACTTTCTGTAGCTTTTTCTATTTCTGGACACTGCTGTTTTCCTATCAGGACAGGATGCAACCAGTTAGGATACCCTCCACTACATATCTATATAAGTTCCAAGTTTCTGATAACATGCCAAATCCACACAAACTTCTGAGAAAGTAGAGGCACTGTCATGCCTTCTTTGTGATGATACTTCTCTACTAATCCCAGGACAGATCCCCTGATATATTAAAGCCAAAAACCTAATGTTAGTGAACCTCTCCACTTCCAATCCCCTAATAAGAACTGGCTCACGGACCTCCAGCTTCTTCCTCCTAGAGATAATAATCAGCTGACTGGTTTTACTGACGTTGAGTAAGAGGATGTTGTTGTGACACCACTCAGCCAAGTTTTCAATCATTACTACTTTTTATTCAGCCAACAGCGGTGCTACCAGCAAACTTAAATACGGCATTGGAGCAGTACTTCGTATAACATTAGTGCTACGTGCCAAGGCTTCATCCAGATCCTATTATGAACTTGCAGCTTCTAACAACATGAAGGACATCAGCAGAAATAAAGTTCAAAGAAAATTTATTATTAAACTACGTATATGTCACTACATACAACCTTGAGACATTTTCTTGCAGCCATTTACAGTAAAACAAAAATACAATAGAATCAATGAAAAACTACATGCGAAGACTACCAAGCAACCAGTGTGCAGAAGAAGTCAAAACTGTGCCAATACAAAAATAAGTAAAATAAATAAAACTGAGGCTACGTCCACACTACGCCAGATAATTTTGATAACGCCGGTTTGAGTAAAAATGATAGGCGTCCACACTAAGCGTTTTTCAATATATCTCTGTCCACATTAAAATGGATATTTGGGCGAACCTCCTCCTACTGGGCATGCTCAGCACACACAGAAAACAAGCGAAGATGAAACGGTATACTTGGTGCGCGTTTGTCCAGTTACAGACTAGAAAAACTTTAAGGGAATTGCTCTTGGCTCTTGCGCAGGAGGACTTAAAACTGAAAAAAAACAACAAATACTGGAGCGTATGGAGGCAACCAACAGGGAGTTCACAGACAGTATGACCCGGCTGATGACGAACATTGAAAAACTGATTAACTCTGTTGCATTAATAAAGCACCTTGTTAAATGTATAAAACACATCTGCCTCAGTGTTCTCTTGTATTTCCATACAATGTTACATTAGGCTGTAACACATCTAATGTCAGAGAAGTACTTGCATGAATAGGTAAACCACCTTCATACAAGCAAGGACAGAAAACAGGGCAAAGTGAGTATACTTATTTATTCCGTAAGCTATGGGTCAAAGTATTTGGTGAGTACATTTCTAACTCTTCTGGCTTCAGTCTCGTTGCCATCTGTTCTGAAATTGTTAGGTTATGTGGGGGGTTGCGTTCAAGAAAACAACGAAATGTCACGCTGCCGCCATCTGTTCTGGCACGTCATGACAGCGTTTTTAAATAGTCAAAAAAGCTCACTTTATAATTTAACTCTCACGCTGTTCACACCAACTGTGTGTTATAACAGCCGTCCGGCAGTGCTTGCACAGTACCAAGCAGAAGCAGAAAAAACATTGTTGTGGTGGTGTTGTCATGACAGCATTTTTAAATCTCTCCATTTACCCCATACACACTACAACGGATATTAGGCGTTTTCAGATTTATTTACTCTGGAGACCGTTTCTGAAAATCTCCGTTTTCGGGGGATGAAAACGCCGTTTTAGTGTGGACGGAGGGTCAAAACGAAGAGAAAAGGCTTCGTTTTCAAAATTATCCGGCGTAGTATGGACGTAGCCTCAGAATCGCGAGATGTGGAGTCCAAAGAAAGGAACAAGACAAAACCATGACGAGAAAATCTCCATTTCTCCACCCACAAATCATATGCCATGTCAATTGGAACATAGAATGTTTATTCCATCATTGCAATTGGGTCAAAATCCTGAAACATCCCATCTACCACTGAGGGCACCTTCAAATGAACCACTGCAGTTGTAGAAACTGACTCACCACCCTCTCTGATGCCTTTACCTTTTCAAATCAGTTCATTTCAATCAAAACCATTGCTTTTACTCATGTAAAACTGCTTGAGTCATGATGGAGAAAGTGTTTTTTTAACAATAATATCACAAAGCAAATCTGCTCAGAGCATTTTACTCACCAACACATGCATGATTTGCAATTCCTTCAGAACAAATTCGACTTTCTTCTGCGACGTAAGTGAGACTAATGCAGCTTTCTGACCTCTGCAGAACAGCTTTGCATTATCATAGCTATCTTTTGAAGTGGTGATTGTCAGACACGAGTTGCCCACTAAGTGCCAGTTCTCTCCACAGATTGTTTCTGCAGTCCCCAAGATAAAAAGTGAACACTTCAAAATGGAATACACTAAGTTATACATACTTTCATTTTGATATACTGGATTCTGAGTTACATTTGTATTAATCACACAGGCAATTGCTTGAGGCCACTGACAGCAAGTACATGCTACCGAGTAATATTGTTAATAAATTAATTAGATGCCAAGTTTTATTCTCAGTCTCCAACCTACTCCAACAAAATTATTCCCCTTTCCCAACTCAATGATCCACTTCACAAGCTATCAATCACACACCAAACCAGAGATGCAAAAAAAAGTAGTTTTCCTGTACAGCCTAAATCAGAACTATCATTGCAAGCACCAATTTTTGTTCTTGCAGAAAGTAATTACATATTCAAAATTTAGTTGTAGGTTATATGAGTAATAAAACCCAACTTAATTACAGGTCTGTGCTCAAGAATGGAAGGGTATAGTTTACATCAAAGAATCAGGTTGCTCTTTTAATCACTGATAATAATGATAATTCAAATGCAACACAACAGAAAACAAGGCAAGATCAGCATAAGTGGGATATGAAGTTGTGCCTTATGGCTTTTTACAATTATTACTCTTCAAATGTGACATAATTTAGAATTACTCAAGTACACTTAAATGCAAAATAACCCTGTGTTTTGCTAGTGGTATTACTGGAAAAATACACAAAGAATCAGATATATCATTATCATCTGCATAGACATTAACCACACTCATGATACATCACAGAGTGAATTTGAAAAAGGCAATTAAAAGTACAGTGGGATTACTGCTACTCAAATAACCAGCAGATAATTCTGTCAAGTCCAATTTTATTTCAAGTATGAATAGCCAGTAAATTTGCATGCTGTTCTCTCACTAATGGTTATCATTTTACTGGCAGATCATGAAGGTTAAGAGTTGACAACCAACACAGGTCAATAAGGAAAGATTTTTTTAAGAGAAGTTTTAAATATGGATAGGTACATGGATGGTGGAGGTACAGAGGGCTATGATCCCAGTGCTGGTTGGTGGGAGTAGGCAGTTTTAAATAGTTCGGCACAGGTCAGATGGGCTGGAGGGCCTGTTTCTGTGCTGTACTTTACTATGACTCTACAACTCTAGTACCTTGTACAACTGTATCAGGTATCAATTATTCACACCACAGCCTACAAATTGTTAAAAGTTAAAATAAAAGAAATCCTACCAGGTAGTGGAATGCATTCTTGATTTCTCGGTTCCCACTGACAGTTTTGGTCCATGGCACAACTTTTGCAGCTAGTCAGCTTGTTGCAAACATACTCGGGTTTATCTTTCGGGCACGATCCAAAACTCTCAACTGGTCCCTAAAATAAACAATCAGCATCAACAAAAAGCAAATAACAAGCAAATTATTGCATCTAGTTATACAGCTTTAAAGATTGAGCACATTAAAATGATAATATTTCCTGAAATTCAGTCCAACTTGAACCTCTATCAACCTACTCACTGGAATATGGATGTTTTAATCACAGTACAACCAGCAGTTTAAGATCAATATAAAGGAAGATAGGTGTTATTCCATCATTGACCTTTTCTTTCTGAATATGTTTATTATAATACTTCCATCCAGAACCCGAATCAGGTTTAATATCACTGACATATGTCGTGAAATCTGTTGTTTTGCAGCAGTGGTACATTGCAATACATAATAATTTTTAGAAGCTATAAATTACAATCAGTATATATACATATTATAAGAAAGATTAAATTAAAAAGAATAGAGAAAATAGAAAGGAAATAGATGTTCACCGGTTCATTGTCCATTTAGAAATCTGACGTCAGAGGGGAACGGACTATTCAGTGACATCACTGAACTTTTCCCACAACCTATAAACTTATTTTCAAGGACTCTTCATTTCATGTTCTCAATATTTATTGCTTAACTATTTAGTTATTATTATTATTTCTTTAGTATTTGTACAGTTTGTTGTCTTTTGCAGTCTGGTTTTTCGCCCTGTTGGGTACGGTCTTTCATTGATTCTATTATGGTTATTGGATCTACTGAGTTTGTCCGCAAGAAAACAAGACTCAGGGTTGTATATGTATGGTGACATCTACAGTGCTGTGCAAAAGTCTAAAACACAAATATACAGCTAGGGTGCACAGTACTGTAGTAATTTTATGTATTGCACTGAACTGCTGCCGCACAAAAAAACAAATTTCATGACATACGTTAGTATACGTTAACCTGATTCTGATATGGGTGGACTGAGAGTGGGAGGGGGGTAGGGAGGGTGGAGGGAGTGGAAAACACCAGAGAGACATTATCAATAAACCAATTGTTTGGAATCAAGTTACCTTGCCTGGTGTCTCAGTGCTGGGTGTGTCTGCACCCTTGCCAATCTCTGCCCCTGGGCACTCCTTTTCAGCCACTTGTCCCACATCCCTCCCAAAGCGCTCCGCCATTCTCAACATCCTTTGCTCCCACCCTACCTATATATATTTGCCAGAGACTTTTGCACAGTACTGTATGTATTTTGATAATAAATTTACTTTGAACTTTCAACTTCGAAGCAGCTGTTACTGAAAAGTTGAGTGTGTCTTCAGTCTCCGGTATCTCCTCCTTGAAGGTAGCAATGAGAAGAGGGCAGTCTTGGGTGATGAGTACCACCATTTTAAAGCATCACCTTTTGAAGCTGTCCTTGATGCTGGGGAGGCGAGTGCCCATGATGCAGCTGGCTGAGTTTACAATTTTAATTTAAATTTTCATTCCACTTCCTATTCTGACTCGTCTACTGTCGCGATGAAGCCACAGTCAGGTTGGAGGAGCAACACCTTATATTCTGCTTGGGTAGCCTCTAGACTAGTGGTCCCCAACCACCGGGCTGCGGACCGGTACCAGGCCGCAAAGCATGTGCTACCGGGCCGCAAAGGAACAATATGATTTGGCGGTATGAAACGATATGAGTCAGCTGCACCTTTCCTCATTCCCTGTCACGCCCACTGTTGAACTTGAACACTTGCAAGGTCATTACCCACGCGAGGTCATCAGTCGGTCATTAACTTACAACTACTCGATGAGTAAAATACAAATGTCACTTGACAGTTTCTTTGGAAGAGGTGGTAGGGGACATAACGATGATGATAATGCAGAGACAGCTGAGGCCAAGAATGGGAAAAAAAGAAAGCTGCTTTCAACAGAAAATACGACGAGTCATACATAAAATATGGCTTTACTGCGACCAGTGACTCACACACTCCAAGCCCCCTGTGTGTGATATGTGGAGACAAGCTGTCTAATGAGGCAATGAACCCCTCAAAACTGCTTTGGCACCTTGAGTCCAAGCACCCCGCACTTAAAGACAAACCCGTTGAGTTTTTTGAGTGGAAAAAACGTGAGCAAGTGGGACAGAAGCAAGTGCTGAGAGCGATCACCTCCACAAATGCTGCTGCTCTGAGAGCGTCGTACTTAGTGGCTGGCCGTATTGCTAAGGATAAGAAGCCTTTCACTGTTGGTGAAGAATTGATTCTGCCGACTGCCAAGGACATATGCCGTGAACTGTTGGGAGAAGCTGCAGCTAACAAGGTGGCACAGGTTTCTCTTTCAGCTACCACAGTTTCAAGGAGAATCGAAGACATAGCGGAGGACATCGAAGCACAGCGGTTGGAATGGCTTAACGAGTTACCATGGTATGCTATCCATATCGAGTCTACCAATGTCGACAACAAGGCAATACTGCTGGTTTATGTGCGATATATATTTCAAGACGATGTGCACGAGGATATGTTGTGTGCACTCCCGCTGCCAACTAACACAACCGGGGCAGAACTATTCAAGTCTTTGAATGACTATGTCAGGCAAACTGGACTGGTCATTCTGTGTTGGAATATGCACAGACGGGGCTGCAGCTATGACTGGACGGCTGTCTGGTTTCACTATCCGAGTCAAAGAGGTTGCTCCTGAAAGCCAGTCTACACACTGTGTCACACACAGGGAAATGCTGACTAGCCGAAAAATGTCACCTGATCTTAACAGCACATTGAGTGATGTTGAAGTTATCAATCACATCAAATCAAAAGCCCTTAACTCATGTCTGTTTGAGCAGCTTTGCGAGGAAATGGATGCAGAGCACAAATGCCTTCTCTTACACACTGAAGTCAGGTGGCTATCAACGGGGAGAGCCCTGGCCAGGGTTTTTGAGTTAAGAGAGCAGCTACAGAGATTTCTTTAAGGAAAAAAGTCACCACTGGCAGCACACTTCAGTGACGAGGAGTGGATAGCAAAACCCACTTATCTGTGTGACATCTTCAACCAGCTCAATGAACTCAATTTGTCACTTCAGGGGAGAATGACAACTATCTTCAAGTTGGCAGATAAAGTGTCTGCTTTCAAAGCCAAACTGAAATTGTGGGGACGGCGAGTAGACAGGGGCATATTTGACATGTTCCCAACATTAGCTGGGATTTTGGGAGAGACTGAGACTGCACCGTCCTTCTCACAGCTGGTGCACAATCATCTATCATCGCCGTCGACAGAATTCGAGCATTACTTTCCAACTGCAAATGACCCAACACGTGCAAAGGAATGGGTCCGTGACCCATTTGTGAATGTCCCCGGTGAATCATCCATGTCAGCACAGGATGAAGATCAACTCCTCGAACTTGCAAATGACAGCGGGCTGAAAAGTATGTTTGACATAACATCTCTGCCAGCATTCTGGATCAAAGTCGAGGCTGAATATCCTGAGATAGCCACGAAAGCACTGAAAACGTTGCTTCCATTTCCAACATCAAATCTCTGCAAAGCGGGGTTTCTGCAATGAATGCAATGAAAACTAAAATGCGGAATAGACTGGACATAAGGAACCCCCTTCGAGTATCACTGTCTCCTATCACCCCTCAATGGGACCGTCTTGTTGCAGGGAAACAAGCCCAGGGCTCCCACTGATTCAGCGATATTGATGTGCTGCAATGATTTTATATGTTCGTACGAGGAAAATATGTGCTGTGTGTTTAATATCCCAATGTAACTTAAAATGTTATGATGCTATTGACTTATCACTTATAAGTCACTTATCACTATATTCATGCGAGGAAAGTATGCACTGTGTGCTTAATATTAAATTCATTAGATAATCCCTTTTAGAAACGAAATTGAGTGTATTAGTCACTTATAAGTGACATAGCTGATTTATCACCTATATTCCGGTCGTGATTAACACCCCCCACCCCCCCATCGGCCGGTCTGCAAGAATATTGTCAATATTAAACTGGTCCGAGGTGCAAAAAAGTTTGGTGACCCCTGCTCCATTGACCTCTGTTGGCGTGCATGAACGTCAATTTCTTAAACTTCCAGTAATGCCTTCCCCACTTCACCATTCCTCGTTTCCCTCGATCACCTTTTCACTTCCCTTTGGTGCTCCTCCTCTTTTTCTTTCTTCCATGGCATTCTGCTCTCTCTTGTCAAGATTCCCCCTTCTTCCGCCCTGTATCTCTTTCACTAATCAATGTCCCAGCTCCTTACTTCACTCCTCCTCCCCCTCTCACTTCCGGTTTCACTGATCAGCTGTGGTTCTTCCTCCCCTCTTGCTGACCCCTCATCTTTTTTTTCAGTCCTGATGAAGGGTCTGAGCCCGAGACATTGACTGCGCTCTTTTCCACGGAAGCCGCCTGGCCTGCTGAGTTCCTCCAGCATTTTGTGTGTGGTGCTTGGATTTTCAGCATCTGCAGATTTTCTCTTGTTTAGCTTTTACCGATCCTGTGCGGTGGCACCTCCTTACCAGAAGGTGATGCAACCTATTAGAAGGTTCCCAATGGTACATCTGCAACATTTTTGAGTGCCGTTGGTAATATACCAAGTTTCCTTAAACATCCAATGAAATATAGCTGCTGTCGTGCCTTCTTGTAACTGCATCAATATGTTGGGTCCAGGATAGATCTTCAGACAGGCTAACACCCAGGAACTTGAAACTGTAAACCCTTTCCACTACTAATCCCTCAATGAGGACTGATGTGTGTTTCCTTGACTTACCCTTCCTGAAGTCCACAATCAATTCCTTGGTCTTACTGATGTTGAATGCAAGGAAGTTGTTGTGAAACCACTTAACCAGCTGATATATCTCGCTTCTGTACACCTTGGCTATCCTCTGCTCCAGAAACATGAGGCTGTCAAAAACAGTTACCTATCTCAAACAAGCATCATCTTAGACCTACATTTGTTTGTCATCTTTCAGCAACCAGTGTAATAACTTCACCTTTTTGCTCTTTAAATGTCTCTTATCAAACTTTTTTATTACCTGTCCTTCAAATACTGCGGTGGTTTTTAGCCAGACTTTCTCTGATGAGACTTCCATGAAACCTTGTGATGAAGATGATGCCCAAATGCAGGCAGCTGTTGCTTAATTTCTCAGCGAAATAGTACCACAAGATAAAATCTACATTCCTCCTCACAACTCACTTCCTTTTGCCATGACCTTATAACTTAAAGTTTTTAAATCAGTGTCACTAATATTTGAAATAGATTCCACTGCTCTATCAGCAATCAAATACATTCAGAGATGCACTTCGGTTTGCATGAAACTATAATTAAGCCTTATTTTGGCCTTTCAATGTCCCAGGACATTAAAAATGAGGAAAACTTTACACCACTTCTCAGTCTTCCCAACCTCCGTGGTTTGTGTTATCAAACCAACAAATTGATTAAACTAAACTTGCTGCCTTGCATTCCAACATGAATGCTGTTTCACATTTTGGTCCCAGATTCATTGAAATATATTTATTACACTACAGTGTATTAATACAGATTCGTAGACCATCACAAGTAACAAATGATTTCTACAAGTTGATTTTGTCCATAAATTGGAAAAAAAAAATCACTCAATTGTAATAAATGGCATCCAAAACCCATAAAACTGCTAAGAATGATTACTAAAAGTGGTGAGAGGTGGGAAACTAGTTCTGTCATTTGTAGGAATAAATATATGTATATACGTCAGAATTTTGAATTTAGTAATATTATGAGAGCTCATTCATATTTATGGGTGTCCATAAATTAGGCATTTGTAACCTTTTGACAGCCTGTAATCTACTTGTCAGCAAGTTGTCATTGCTTGTATCTTTACCATCAAGATTCACGTAGGTGCTGATGTCTCATACTTGCTTTTAATGCCTTATTATTTAGTATGTATTTGGTGCATGCTTATTCGAAGAAACTGGGTTATTGGTGATCACACATCTTAACTTAGAATTATTAATGATCAGTCTAAATAACAGAAGTTGATTTGTATGCCAAAATCAAAAGGTGCATTTGATCTGTAAACTACGTTTCCATATTTTGAAATTATTCTTCAAGACAAGTGCAAATAATTAATGTCCTTTTGTGCCACAATTCTTTTTCCCAATTCTAAGAATCCATTCTGACTTAGTTAATTTGTAAGCAGTACAGCATTTTTCACAGGATATGTATTCAAGTTTTGCTCCAGGGCTGAACTGAAAATCAACGCAAATTTAAGTACAGTGCACCGGATTCATTTTGAGAGGTGCTGCTTTTCAAGTACTCCTATCTGCCAACTTTGTTAGTTTTCCAACTCCATTACTACAAGATCTCAGAAACTTCTTCCATTGTGCTGGCTAACCTTCTTCTCCTAAACATGATAATCAAAAACAGACCAGATATTAACACTATGCATTTTAGTGCCTCCAAGAGGACGACAACCTTGGCATAGGGTTTGGAGGCTTGCGTATCTCAATGACAAGGAGAGCTAGCGTATTCTGGCTGCAGTCAGGGCTTTGACTCTTGATAGGATCACCCATGCCAAACAGATCAAAGGGTAGAGGAGAGGCTAATAGTGGCCTACCAGTCCTCCAGGTTTAAGGGTTCCTCTGAGGGCTAACAACCTTAAATGGTAAAACAAAATTGTTACAGAAACAGTGATGAAGATTCCTTCTACATCTTAGTGCAATGGTATTCCTGAGTCTCCACCCAGAATTTGCATGACTGACAGCTGTGAAAACCAAGATGAATCTACTGACCTGATGAAGGAAACCTTGAACACCATGAGAGGTGAAGGACCTTCATTGCTGCCCTAAACACCAGCAGTGTAATGGACAGTTAGTAAGTATGTTAGAGGGAGTTTGCTAGATTAGTTTACTCAATAATGCCAAGTGGTTAAGGCATTTGACTAGCGATCTGAAGGTCGTGAGTTCGAGCCCCAGCCGAGGCAGCATGCCGTGTCCTTGAGCAAGGCACTCAAACACACATTGCTCTGCGACAACACTGGTGCCAAGCTGTATCGGCCCTTGCCCTTCCCTTGGACAACATCAGTGTCGTGGAGAGGGGAGACTTGCAGCATGGGCAACTGGTGGACTTCCATACAACCTTGCCCAGGCCTGTGCCCTGGAGTGAAGACTTTCCAGGCGCAGATCCATGGTCTCGCAATACTAACGGATGCCTTAAATTAATTTACACTGCTCTTTGCTGTAAATTGTGGACGAAGGGCTTTCAGTCACTTTAAACAATAACTCTCCTTTTACTTTAACAATGGTTTGTATCAAGATGAACAGTGCATGTGTTGATCAGATTCAGAGATGAAACAAGTGCCCATTATTATTCCGTTCCGCCTCTACATAACAGCTATTTTGCAGTAGACAAGAATTCTGGAAGAATAACTGTTGAAGATTAATTAGAATGCACTCAAAAGGGTTGCCTTCTGAGTGACTGACGCCAGCCCCCTAGGCCTGAGTCGACGTACTAGTAGCAGAAGGTTTCATAGCAATACTCACAGAGGCTTCTGTGCAGTTACTGTTCTTTGACAGGCATTTGTCATGACACCATTGACAACCATTTGTATTGACTGTGCAGCTGTAGCAATCAGTATACTGATCACACTTTTCATCATCTGCATCTGTAAGACAACAGGGGAAGAAAAAAATTATCAACTTTTACACAAATAAGATCAGCTCAGGTACTGACATAATGTATCACTGATTTCTACGGAAACCTTGTTGGCCAACCTTCCAGTAAAGATAAGTTTACCAATATGGTCTGCACTACCTAAAAGACCTTCTTATTGTTCTGCAGTAATAACTTCAGTTGGCTTCCAAACCCAGTGCTTCAAATAATTTTCTAAGCATCAGATAATTTTACATAAATTGTCTTATTTGTATTGCTGATGACTTTATACATATGCTGAAGAGGCAACTCACACTAAGTGCATTATATAAACAGTGTGTAAATCGATCCTGTTAACAGATAAAAGACAAAGCAGAACTTCATTCTATTGTATGTCTCAGTTTGTTCCAATTCTGTGTTTTATACGAGCATTACAACTAATTAATGCTAATTATTTTAATTGCTCCTCAATTAGCTTCATCCCCCAATAAGCACCATCAAAATGTTAGTTCAGTGCAGTGCAACACTGCTTGCTTCACAAAACAATTACAAGCTGGCCCTTTCATTTGGTTGACATACAATTCAAACAAGAAGAGGATCTTGGCGATTGTAGGGATGACTTACAGCAGACTGAAAAGCTTCAACATATAGAGAATAAGAAAGAGTATGTGTTGGACTTTTGGAAAGCATCAAGTTGGGTAAGTCACTGGGACTGGACAAGATGTACCCCAGGCTACTGTGGGAGGCAAGGGAGGAGACCGCTGAGCCTTTGGCAATGTTCTTTGCATCATCAATGGGGACGGGAGAGGTTCCAGAGGATTAGAGGGTTGTGAATGTTGTTCCCTTATTCAAGAAAGGAGTAGAGATAGCCCAGAAAATTATAGACCAGTGAATCTTACTTCAGTGGTTGGCAAGTTGATGAAGAAGCAGGCTTTATGAACATTTGGAGAGGCATAACATGATTAGGAATAATCAGCATGGTTTTGTCAAAGTCAGGTCATGCCTTACAAGCCTGATTGAATTTTTTGAGGATGTGGCTAAACACATTGATGAAGGAAGAGCAGTAGATGTAGTGTATATGGGTTTCAGCAAGGCATTTGATAAGGTATCCCATGCAAGGCTTATTGAGAAAGTAAGGAGGCATGGGATCCAAGAAGACATTGCTTTGTGGATCTAGAACTGGTTTACCCACAGAAAGCAAAAAGTGGTTGCAGACGGGTCATATTCTGCATGGAGGTCGGCGACCAGTGGTGTGCCCCAGGGAACTGTCCTGGGATTCCTATTCTTCGTGATTTTTATAAATGACCTGGATCGGAAAGTGGAGGGATGGGTTATTAAATTTGCTAATGACGCAAAGGTTGGGGGTGTTGTGGATAGTGTGAAGGGCTGTCAGAGGTTACAGTAGGACATTGATAGGATGCAAAACTGGGCTGTGAAGAGGCAGATGGAGTTCAACCCAGATAAGTGTGAGGTGGTTCATTTTGGTAGGTCAAATATAATAGCAGAATATAGCATTAATGGTAAGACACTTGGCAGTGTGGAGGATCAGAGGGATCTTGGGGTCTGAGTCCATAGGATGCTCAAAGCAGCTGCGCAGGTCGACTCTGTGGTTAAGAAGGCATACGGTGCATTGGCCTTCATCAATCGTGTGATTGAGTTTAGGAGCAGAGAGGTAATGTTGCAGCTATATAGGGCCCTGGTCAGACCCCATTTGGAGTACTGTGCTCAGTTCTGGTTGCCTCAGTACAGGAAGGATGTGGAAACCATAGGAAGGGTGCAGAGGATACTTGCAAGGATGTTGCCTGGATTGGGGAGCATGCCTTATGAGAATAGGTTGAGTGAACTTGGCCTTTTCTCCTCGGAGCGATGGAGCATGAGAGGTGTATAAGATGACGAGAGGCATTGATCGTGTGGATAGTCAGAGGCTTTTTCCCAGGGGTGAAATGGCTAGCACGAGAGGGCACAGTTTTAAGGTGCTTGAAAGTAGGTACAGAGAAGATGTCAGGGGTAAGTTTTTTTTTTACTCAGAGTGGTGAGTGCGTGGAATGGGCTGCCGGCAATGGTGGTGGAGGCGGAAACAGAAACAATAGGGTCTTTTAAGAGACTCCTGGATAGGTACATGAAGCCTAGAAAAATAGAGGGCTATGGGTATCCCTAGGTAATTTCTAAGGTAAGGACATGTTCAGCACAGCTTTGTGGGCCTAAAGGCCTGTATTGTGCTGTAGGTTTTCTCTATGTTTCTAAGAAATCTGACTGCACAACAAGCCAATGGGGGGAAAGAGCCATTTCTTAATGATGAAACTTGCTGCCATTAATCTGAACTTTAAAATATAAAAATTGAAAAAGGCAAAAAAGGGGCCATCAGACCAACAGTGCTTACCCAATCAATGATTGGAAAGCTGTGTCACATCTCAAAAACTATGCTAATTAACCCTTCTAACGTAAAACTGACCAGATTGATTCTACATTCCACGATGTATTAAAACTGGAGAGGGTTCAAAGGACATTCACGAAAATGATTCCAGGATTGAATGGCTTGTCATGTGAAAAGCGTTGACTTTGGCCCTGTATTCAGTAGAATTCAGAAGAATGAGGGATGGATCTCCCCCCTCCCCCTCTCAAATCTCTCTTACTATCTCTTCTTTCAGTTAGTCCTGACGAAGGGTCTTGGCCCGAAACATCAACTGTACCTCTTCCTAGAGATGCTGCCTGGCCTGCGGCGTTCACCAGCATTTTTTGTATGTATTGCTAGAATGAGGGATGACCTCACTAAAACCTATCAAATGGTGAAAGGCCTTGTTCGAGTGGATGTGGAGAGGATGTTTCCTATGGTGGGGGAGTCTAAGACCAGAGGACTCAGCTTCAGAATAGAGGGGAGTCCTTTTAGAATGGAGATGAGGAGGAATTTCTTTAGCCAGAGTGATGAATCTGTGGAATTCTTTGCCACAGGCAGCTGTGGAAGCCAGATGTTGATAGATTCTTGATTGTTCAGGGCATAAAGGAATATGGGGAGAACGCACAAGATTAGGGCTGAGAGGAAAATTGGATCAGCCATGATGAAATGATGGAGCAGACTTGATGGGCTCAATAGCCTAATTCTGCTCCTATAACTTACAGTCTTACTCCAAAGACATACAGGCAAGTTACTGGGTGTACTTAAAGCAGAGGCTGCTAGGTTTTTGATTTGTAAAGGTGTAAAAGGTTGCGGGGAGAAGGCAGAAGAATGGGGTTGAGAGGGATAACGAATAAGCCATGATGGAATGGCGGAAGAGACTCAATGGGCCAAGTGGCCTAATTCTGCTCGTAAGTCTTATGGTAAGTCGTGGGAGTTATGGTCTACGTTGGCATCCAAGGCATGGCAACATCAGTGAACTGCCCCAGCACATCTTCGGACTGTATTGCTCGTTGACATAAACGATGCATTTCACAGAATGTTTTAATATATATGTGATAAATAAAGCCAATCTTTAAACGTTAAACTCTGAAAACAGAAACCTCAAAATATTAATGGATGCAGTGCTACTGTCCCAATTTTTTCCAGTGTCCTGAAGACGAGAAGCAATTTACAGCATCATTCCTTTTTAGATCTAAGAATTTAAGCCCATGTCTTGAACAAGTTAATCGTTTGGGACTTTTGGATAACAGCGAGGAAAAGCAGAAACAGAATGTCCTTCCCAAGACTCGCACAACAGAATAAACAGTGGTCTGCAGAGGCTGCCAAATATCCAATCTTTCATCTGCAAGACAGCTCCAATCCACAGACTATTGCTGTTATCTAATACAATCAAACATTAAAATTATGAATGCAAAATTGACAGATTATAGCCACTAGAAATGAGAAAAAAAATTATTGAAGCTTACACGTCTTGTTTTGACACGTTCTCATAATCTTTTCCACTCCTGTTGCCATTTCCCAGGGCACACATTGTGACATATTGGTGCTCCATACACAACGGATTTCAGGTACTGCCACAAGGCATGACTCCTCATCAGAGAAAACATCACATTTGGGTACCGTGATCATCAACACATCACTCAAAAGAAGACTGTTAAATCCACCAAAAATGTACATTGTGCTGAGAAGAAAAGGGAAAACAAAAAAAACATGAGAATCAGTGAGACTAGAACTAAAGGTCTTCAGTTAAGGGTAAAAGGTGAAATGGTTAAGGGGGAATTTCTTCACTCGGAAGGTGATGGGAACGTGGAACACACTGTCAGCCGAAGTGGTGAATGAGGATTCAATGTTAACATTTAACAGTAATTCAGATAGGTACACGATGGGAGGAGTATGGAGGACTATATTCCAGGTGCAAGTCAATGCGACTAAGCAGATTAGTAGATGGGCCAAAGGGCCTGCTTCTGTGCTGTTGTGTTGCATGACTCTGACTCTAATCTCACATACATCATAGATACACGTCACCAAAAGTTTGTAACACATTGTAAGACATTCTGGATACAAAAGAAAAGGCTATTCCAAATCCAGAACAATGCAGTAAGAATCATAGTTCCACCTTATCCCATTACATATTGCTCAGAAAATATTAACCCTGTCCACAGATATTGCATAAACTGCAGAGAATTTCCAGCATATTCACAAACTCAGAAGATTCTGCAGAAGCTGGAAATCCAGAGTAACTCCTTAAGGTCCTGATGTCTCGGCCTGACACATCAACTCTTTACACCTTTCCATAGATGCTGCCTGACTTGCTATGTTCCTCCTGCATTTTGTGTGTGTTACCCTACATATTCAGTACTTTTTCCCAAAATTTTCAACATCAGTGGATTTCAGTTACTTGCAGTTTAATCCACAGGCATGCTCATAAGTTCCCTGTTTAAAAGATATGATGGAATACAAAACTGAAGGCCTAAAAAATATTTTCTAACAGGTCCTGGTTCAGGATAAAGTTTTGATTTCCTGGTATACACTCCACAATGCACACAATCTCACTGGCTAATTTCCAATCAAAGTGTGAATGCCTTCTATTTATGTTGTGGAGTTATAGAGTTGTACAGCTAGTTCTACAGCATAGCAACAAAATTCTTTGCCCACTGCATCAATGCCCATCTATACTAATCCTGCGTGCCACCATCAATGCTACATTCTTCTATGCCTCTTCAATATATTGCTTTTCCTGCCTCCACTACTTCCTTAGTCAGCTCATTCCAGATACCTACTAGACTCTTCTACGTCTCAACATTCAAGTTCATTTGTCACATGTACTGTACATCGAAACATACAGTGAAACAAGGTTTTGGTTTAACAATCAAGGGTGTGCTGAAAGCAACCTGCAAGTGTCACCACACATTCCATTGCCAACACAACATGCCCACAATATTTGGCTAGAACAACACAGAGCACAAGAAGCAACAACAACAAAAACAAGCCCATTCTTCTGTCCTACCCACACACATAAACAGTCCTTTAATCTCATGACAGGTCTCTGGTATCAGTGTCCAGTCAATATGGGTTTGGGCCAAAAGACATCAGGCTTCAACCTCTCCAGTAAACTCACAGAGATCACCTTAAACTTTGTCCTCCAGTTTACACAGAAATATGGCCTTGTTGGAGACATCATCATTCCATTCAGCAAAGTGACTGTAGGTGGAGAATCTGAAACAAATTTCCAGATAGGACTCCACTCCAGCAGCCAGGACTTAAGGATTTCTGGGAGAATTGGAGCTTATTACTTACACAAAAAGTTACTATTTTCCTGAAAGATTAATAGTTTTCCTTAGCAGTGGTAATCCAGTGATCTTTAACTGTTAGTTTAGTTTTGAGATTCTTTAACAATTTTCCATAAATTTATTTTATCTTATTGTTTTTAGTTTTATTGCGATACGGTGTGAAATAGGCTTTCACGGCCCTTCGAGCCATGCCGCCCAGCAATACCCTGATATAATCCTGCCTAATCACGGGACAATTTACAATGACAAATTAACCGATACATCTTTGGACTGTGGGAGGAAACCAGAACACCTGGAGAAGACCCACCCAGTCACGGGGAGAACACACAAACTCCTTACAGGCAGCAGAGGGAATTGAACCTTGGTCGCCTGTAATATAAAGTATAGTCCTAACCACGACACCACCGTGCCACCACCAAAATATCGTCTCTAAAACTGCATCAATAAAATAACTATGTGGTGCCTTTTACAATCTCAGGTCATTCAGAAATAGTTTACAACAAACAAACAGGGCTTTAACAGAAAAACAAAGTACCACAAAAACTGAAGAAACAATAAGACCATAAGATATGGGTACAACATTAGGCCATTTGGCCCACTGAGTCTGCTTCAACATTTCATCATGACTGATCCAATTTTCCTCTCATCCTCAATCTCCCACCTTCGCCCCATATCCTGACATGCCCTGATCAATCAAGAATCCATCAACCTTTGCCTTATATATACATAACTACTTGGCCTCCACAACTGCCTGTGGCAAAGAATTCCACAGACTCGCCTCTCCCTGGCTAAAGAAATTCCTCATCTCCATTCTAAAAAGATGCCCAAAAAGTCCTAAAAAGTTGTGATCCTCCTTTGAACCCTCTCCAGTTTCAGCATATCCTTTCTAAGATAAGGGACCCAAAACTGCTCATAATACTCCAAGTGAGGCCTCACCAGTGCTATATAAAGTCTCAACTTTACATTTTTGCTTTTATGCTTTTATACTCTGGTCCTCTTGAAATGAATGCTAGTATCACATTTGCCTTCCTCACCACAGACTCAACCTGCAAATTAACCTTTAAGAAATCCTGCACAAGAACTCCAAAATCTCTTTGCGCCTTAGATTTTTATTTTCTCGACATTAAAAAAAAGTCAACCCATTTATTTCTTCTACCAAAGTGCACGATCATATACTTCCCAACACTGTATTCCATCTGCCACTTCTTTACTCACCCTCCTAATCCGCATCCTCTGTAGCTTCTCTACTTCCATCTATCTTCATACTGGCTGCAAACATTGCAACAAAGCCACCAATTCCATCATCCACTAATCACCGGCAGCCAACCAGAAAAGGCTCCCTTTATTCCCATTCTTTGCCTTCTGCCAATTAATCCCTGCTGTATCGATGCAATTCCATGGACTCCAAGCTTATTAAGCAGCCTCATGTGTGGCACCTTGTCCAAGGCCTTCTGAAAATCCAAGTAGATGACATTAATCCATTCTCCTTTGTCTCTCCTGCTTGTTATTTTTTCAAAGAATTCCAACAGATTTGTCAGGGAAGATTTTCCCTTGAGGAAACCATGTTGACTACGGCTTATTTTATCATGTTCTTCCAAGTACCCCAAAACCACATGCTTAATAATTAACTCCAACATCTTCCCAACCACTAAGGTCATGAAAATGAGTCTATAATTTCCTTTCTTCTGCCTCTCTCCCTTCTTAAAGAGTGCAGTGATATTTGCAATTTTCCAGACTTCCAAAACCATTCCAGAATCTAGAGATTCTAGAAAGACCGTTACTAATGCCTTCACAATCTCTTCAGCCACCTCTTTCAGAACCCTGGGGTATACACCATCTGGTCCAGGTGATTTATCTATCTTCAGGCCTTTCAGTTTGCCAAGAATGTTCTCCTTAGTAATGGTTAACTTCACGCATTTCATGACCTGACACCTTGAATTTCCACCATACTGCTAGTGCCTTTCACAAAGGGATTTGGGAGTCCTTGTGCAGGATTCCTAAAGGTTAATTTTCAGGTTGAGTCTGTGGTGAGGAAGGCAAATGCAATAAACAGACAATTGACAATAGGTGCAGGAGTAGGTCATTCGACCCCTCGAGCCAGCACCACCATTCACTGTGATCATGGCTGATCATCCACAATCAGTATCCAGTTGCTGCCTTATCCCCATAACCTTTGATTCCACTATCCTTAAGAGCTCTATCCATCTCTTTCTTGAAAGCATCCAGAGACTTGGCCTCCACAGCCTTCTGGGGCAGAGCATTCCATATATCCACCACTCTCTGGGTGAAAAAGTTTTTCCTCAACTCCATTCTAAATGGCCTACCTCTTATTCTTAAATTGTGGCCTCTGGTTCTGAACTCACCCATCAGCGGGAACATGCTTCCTGCCTCCAGCGTGTCCAATCCCTTAATAATCTTATATGTTTCAATCAGATCCCCTCTCAGCCTTCTAAATTCCAGAGTATACAAGCCCAGTTGCTCCAATCTTTCAACATATGACAATCCCGCCATCCCAGGAATTAACCTTGTGAACCTACACTGCACTCCCTCAATAGCAAGAATGTCCTTCTTCAAATTTGGAGACCAAAACTGCACACAGTACTCCAGGTGTGGTCTCACCAGGGCCCTGTACAGCTGTAGAAGGACCTCTTTGCTCTTATACTCAATTCCCCTTGTTATGAAGGCCAGCATGCCATTAGCTTTCTTCACTGCCTGTTGTACTTGCATGCTTGCTTTCAGTGACTGATGTACAAGAACACCTAGATCTCGTTGTACTTTTCCTTTTCCTAACTTGACTCCATTCAGATAATAATCTGCCTTCCTGCTCTTATCATCAAAGTGGATAACCTCACGTTTATCCACATTAAACTGCATCTGCCATGCATCTGCCCACTCACCCAGCCTGTCCAAGTCACCCTGCATTCTCATAACATCCTCCTCACATTTCGCACTGCCACCCAGCTTTGTTAGCATTCATTTCAAGAGGACTAGAATATAAAAGAAAGAAGAATAAGAAAGCCCTTAACTCCGAGTGGAGTTATCGGGACACCGTCATGACGGTGTTTTATTTTAGCAGGCTTTCTTATTTTTACGAGACCGAGTTGCTAGCTCGACGCTCAACTCAGCATGGATGGAAAGTGTGCAAGGGAGCCGGCTAGATTCAAACTCCGGAGCCTTTGCTCCGAAGTCCGGCACCGATGCCACTACGCCACCAGCCGGCTTAGAATATAAAAGCAAGGGTGTAATGTTGAGAATTTTATAAAGCACTGGAGATGTCACACTTGTGAGTATTGTGAGCACTTTAATATTACAGGCCTGATTACTCTCATATTCCATCTTCCTTAATGAATTCTTTCATTGCCTTCTGTTGTTTTTCAAAAGTTTCCCAATCCTTTAACTTCCCACTAATTTTTGCTCCATTATATGCCCACTCTTTGGCTTTTATGCTAGATTTGACTTCTCTCGTTAGCTATGGTTGTGCCATCTTACCTTTAGAATACTTCTTCCCCTTTGGGATGTATATATCCTGCGCCTTCCAAATTACTTCCAGAAATTCCAGCCATTGCTGCTCTACCATCATTCTTGCCAGTGTTCTTTTCCAATCAATTCTGGCCAACTCTTCTCTTCGGCCTTTGTAATTCCCTTTACTCAACTGTAATACTGATACATCTGACTTTAGTTTCTCCTTCTCAAATTTCAGGGTGAATTTGATTATATTATAATCACTTGCCCTGTTAGAGCGAGTTTTTGGGTAGATGATTGATTTACACTTAAATGGCTCTGGCCACCAGTCTTCTCTTTGACAAAGTACTGTGGATTGAGTTCACCACAATGCATTTTGTAAAATTTGTGAATATCGGGATACTAGCCAGACGCTGCAGATGAAAGTGTGAAGTTGAGGAGTGGAGTTAACAACAACAATGATTGTATCCAATGTAACACGCTAGCCTGACTTTGTTTTAGTTTAGTTTAGTCTAGTTTTGCTTAGCTTAATTTAGTGGTTTTTTTCTTCTTTTCTAGTTTGGGTTTTTTTTTAGTTTTTTTTCCATTTAGCTTTTACCATGTTCAATTATATTTAGAGTTGGGGAGATCTAACATACTTGTACTATCAGCAATTTTATATTTGCACATGTTAGCTATTAATAATGTAATCCCATTCTCTGTTTATCAATATCATTGTTATGTTTATAATTTTGAAAATTAATAAAAAGACTGGAAAAGAAAGGAAGTGTGAAGTTTACAGGTAGTTTCGAAGACAGTATTATCTATACTTTATAATATTAATTGTCCTCTATGTTAGCACGTAAAATACCAAATAAATGTATTGTGGATTTGACTTGCACTCCTAAAGGCTGGAGTACCAACCAAGACATGTTGGTGTCGGAAGGAAAGGATGAAGTCAGAAGGTGTGATGTTTTGTATGCCGCTTCAAAAGGAAGCATTGTCTATAACTTTTTAAGTAGCGACTGCATTTGTGTTTAGCACATAAATATCGAGCCCACATTGGGCTAGCAGACCTTTCTACCGAAAGCATCTCCGTCCGTATGATGCCTGCTGTACCTTGTTGTGGCGAATAAAGAAGCTGCTTTGTACCTGACGAAGGGTCTCGGCCTGAAACGTCGACTGCACCTCTTCCTAGAGATGCTGCCTGGCCTGCTGTGTTCACCAGCAACTTTTATGTGTGTTACTTGAATTTCCAGCATCTGCAGAATTCCTGTTGTTTGCTTTGTACCTTAAGCTCTCTAATCAATTCTGGTTCATTGTACAACACCAAATTCAGAACAGCTGATCCTAGTGAGCTCAACCACGAGCTGCTCTAAAAAGGCATGTTGTAGGTTCTCTAGAAATTGCCCCTCCTGGAATCTAGCACCAACCTGATTTCAACACGAAACGTTGACTGTACTTTTTTCCAGAGATGCTGTCTGGCCTGCTGAGTTCCTCTAGCAGTTTGTGTCTGTTTCCTAATCTACTTGCATATTGAAATCCTCCATGACTATTGTAATATTGCCCTTTTGGCATGCATTTTCTATCTCCCGTTGTGATTTGTAGACCACATCCTTCCTGCTGTTTGGGGGTCTGTATACAACTTCCATCAGGGTCTTTTTTTTACCCTTGCAGTTTCTTGGCTCTGCCCACAATGATTCAACACCTTCCAATCTTATGTCACCTCTTTCTAATGATTTGATTTCATTTTGCACCAGCAGAGCAACGCTGCCCCTCTGCTTTCCTGCCTGTCCTTTCCATACAGTATGTATCCTTGGGCATTAAGCACTCAACTATAATCTTCTTTTAGCTATGATTTAGTGATGCCCACAACATCATACATGCCAACCTGCGACTGTGCTACAAGTTCATCCACTTTATTCCATATACTGCTTGCATTCAAATATAACCCCTTCAGTCCTTTATTCATCCTTTTTGATTGTCTGCCTTACATTACAACTCATTCTGTTGACTACAATTTTGCACTATCAGCAGTCTCTCCTTACTACACACTGCCTGTTTGTAAACCAGCTACCTCATCTTCAGCACTATTATCTGCCTTTCCTATGGTACTCCTTGCATTGAAATACATACAGCTCAGAACATTAGTCGCACTGTGCTCAACCTTTTGATTCATCACTTTGCCTAAGGTCTAACCAACATCCGCTTCCACAACCTCTCCACTAACTGTTCAGGCACTTTGGTTCCTATCCCCCTGTAACTCTCGTTTAGACCCCACTGTGCAGCATTAATAAACCTTCCTGCTAGGATATTAGTCCCCCAACAGGTCAGGTGCAAATTGTCTCATCTGTACAGGTTTCGCCTTCCTTGGAAGAGAGCCCAATGATCTAAAAATCTTTTGCCCTCCTTCCTACACCAAATCCTTAGCCACATATTAAACTGTATAACCTTCCTAGTTCTGGCCTCATGAGCACGTGGTACAGGTAGCAATCCTGAGATCACAACCCTGGAAGTCCTACCCTTCAACTTAGCACCTAACTCCCTTTGCAGAACCTCGTCACTCGTCCTTATATCATTAAACATTAAATGTTAGAAGAGCAAATCATTCATTTCTTTAGATGTGACCTGACCTGCTGAGTTCCTCCAGTATTTCGTATTTATTATTCTATATTAAATTCTGGATGTCCTTAATCAGTCAAATATCACCTATAGAGAGACAAGAGTTTATTCCCGGTCTTGACTGAGCTGAAATGTTGAATGTTTCGTCTCTCCAAGGATGCTTTGTGACCCGTGTAATATTCTAATGATGATGCAGCCATTTTCACAGAAGGTTCTCAAAACAGCACTGCAATGATGATCATAAAATCTCCTTCAGCCAGACCAGTTGACAATAAGGAACAAATTGAAGTAGGCTATGTGTCTCTTAAGTTTCATAGCTGATCCTCCACCTCAGTTCCATTTTTCTCTATCAGTCTCAGTCCTGTATATACCTCAGTACTGTCTGAACCTCAGTGCTAAGTTTCTAACCAGAAGACAATGCTCCCAGCCATATGAAACAGCTTCTCATTATCAGCTTGCTAATGCTAAAATCAGAAATCTAAATGCATAGTGAGAAATTTCTCTCTTATGTTTCACAGAGATAAATCTTCATTCCTTAAAAATTGAGTACAAATATCCTACCCAATACCTTCTCAAAGCATAATCTGCCACGAATTAACTGTGACTCTATACTGTAAAACCATCCACAGGACAAAAACTGCACAAATTATTTGCTCTGATTTCACAGAAAACACTATAATTGCAGTAAGATTTGAATGCTCTTCTGCTCCCATCACAAAATTAATATTCAGCATTCCTTCTGAAAACAAGTTGCTGGATACCTAAAATAAAAGTGAAACTCTTACGAATACTCAGAGTGTAGACAGAGTAAGAGAGTTCATATTTCAAAGCAAAGACCTTTCACTGGAACACATAAGGATAAAACATATTAAGAATTGTGGACGAGGAGGATGGGCCAGAGGATGAGGAGGAACTTCTCCCTCCTTGCTCTCTCTTCTTGCTCTTAAAGAGCAAGGAGCATTCAAAGACACAAATATTGATGGTATTGGCTGAGAAAAGATGGTAAAGGCATGTGAATACAAAGATTATGTCTGAAGGAAATCCAAACAGAAAGAAACAACAGAAGTGGTGAGAGAGAAAACAAATGAATTCTGGAAATATAAGAGACATCATCGCAGAGTAATATAACATTATAATAGGAATGGAATGGTTGACAACAAGGTGACAACAAGGCTTTGCTCCCAGATGAGCACAATGCTTTCTATGTTCACTTCAGCCATCAAAACATGGAGAAACCTTCACAAATTTTCACAGCCCCCGATGATCCTGAAATTTCAGGCTCTGAGGCTGACATGAGAGCACCCTTCGTGATGATGAACCCACGGAAAGCATCCAGCCCAGACGGGATTCTTGGCTAATTAATAAAGACGTGTTCTGATCAACTGGCTGGAGAGTTCCCAAATACTTATATCCACAGTGATGAACTGCTTTGAGAGGTTGGTGATGAAACATATCAACTCCTGCCTCAGAAGTGACCTGGAGCCACTCAAAATTGGCTACCATCACAATAGGTTAACAGTAGAAGTCATTTCATTGACTATTCAGCTAAGATGCACATATCAGGATGCTCTTCACTGACTACCTGGAACATCTGGACAGCTTAGCATTCAATCAAAACTAATCAATAAGCTTCAAGACCTTGGCCTCAATACCTGCTTGTGCAACTGGATCCTCGATTTCCTCACTTGCGGAACTCAGTCTATTCGGACCAGCAACAACATCTCCTCCACAATCTCCATCAGCACAGGTACACCGCAAGGTTGTGTGCTTACCCCCATTCTACATGCTTTGTACTTATGACAGTGAGGCTAACCACAGCTCCAATGCCATATTTAAATTTGCTGACACCACCACTGTCATTGGCCAAATTATAAGAGGTGATGAATCAGCATACAGGAGGGCAATTGAAAATCTGGCTGAGTGGTGCCTAAACAACCTCCCACTCAATGTCAGCAAGACCAAGGAGATGATTATTGATTTCAAGAGGAGGAAACTGGAAGTCAATGAGCCAATTCTCAACAGAGGCAGAGAGGGTCAGCAACTATAAATTGCTCAGTGTCATCATTTCAGAGGATCTGTCCTGGGTCCAGCACCTTAGTGCAATTATGAAGAAAGCGTGGTAGCACCTCTAATTTCTTAGAAGTTTATGAAGATGTCACCTAAAACTCTGACAAACTTCTATAGATGTGTGGCGGAGAGCATATTGACAGGCTGCATCACAGCCTGGTATGGAAACGCCAATGCCCTTGAATGAAAAATCCTATAAAAAGTAGGGGATACTGCCCAGTCCCCACTGGGTAAAGCCCTCCCCACCATTGAGCATATCTATACAGAGCACTGTCGCAGGAAAGCAGCATCCATCATCAGGAACCCCACCACCCAAGCCACGTTTTCTTCTCGCTGCTGCCATTAGGAAAAAGATACAAGAGTCTCAAGACCCACACCACCAGGTTCAGGAACAGTTATTACCCCTCAACCATCAGACTCTTGAACCAGAAAGGATAACTTCATTCAACTTCACTCGCCCCATCACTGAACTCTTCCCACTACCTCTGGACTCACTTTCAGGAGCTCCTTGTCTCATGTTTTTGATAGTAATTGCTTATTTATTATTAATATTATTACCATTTATTTTATTTTTTGTATTTGCATAGTTTGTTGTTTTTTGCACATTGATTGCTTGTCCACCCTGTTGGGAGTGTTTTCTCATTGATTCTATTGTGTTTCTTTTTATTTACTGTGAATGCCTACAAGAAAATGAATTTCAGGGTTGTATATGGTGATATATATGTACTTTGATAATAAATTTACTTAGAACTTTGAACCTTTGAACTTCCTGAATGAAACAGAAGTGTTCAGCACAGTCATCCAATCTCCCCAAATGGAAGAAACCACAACAACATTGAATGCAGTCCACGAAACTAAAAGTGTTCAAGTTAATTGGTGCTTCACCTGGGAAAAATGTTTGGATCCTGGGAAACTGTAAAGTGAGAGGGTAAATGAGGTGCTCGCTCTCCCATAACAATGTGGTCTTTTCAACTCAAGTCTTCCCATTTGACTTAATTGCTTGTTGTATCTATGATATGTTAATAGAGTTTCTTCCACTGATAGGCCAAAATTCTTGGTGCGGTATTTGCTCGCTTTTGTTTTTACCTGTTAGTTTCTTTACTCTTCTTCTTATCAAGTCTATATTGCACTATTTTAGACCACACTATAAAAAGGCCACAATTAAGAGTCCCTTGGAATCCTTCCCTTCCAACCAGATAGGTTAATTGAACTCATACTGAAAAGACCACCAATTCAGCACTTCGCTGAATTGCTCAAATCTCCAGAGTGAAGCTTACACAAGCCAGATTACTTCCAGGAGTCAGCCACAAAGGCAGACTTCCCCTTTCCAATGCCCATACTTTAGTCTGACATCATTCTTTATTCCCTTCAAAAGATAGTCCTAACCTTTCCCAAAAAAAAACAATCCAATTATAAGCAAATCTTCAACTCCCACAACTTCCATCCACACCTGAAAGCCTCCATTTCTTGCTGAACATAAACCTTCCATAGCTGTTACTGGAAACGGAAGATGGAACTCTTTCACTCCAGTCATCCACGTGGAAGGAAAAGAACAGCATGGAAGACTCCAGGCAATGATAAGAATAGGAGTGTCGTGGTAGCAGACTTGGAAAAAGACCTGGAGATGCTAACTTTCGTCTACAAGTACTCTCATCTGCGAGTACGGCAGCATGGTAGCATAGTGGTCAGTGTTATGCTTGACAGTGCCTGCATTCACAGTTCGGAGTTCAATCTCCACTGCTGTCTGTAAGGAGTTTATATGTTCTCCCATGACCATGTGCATATCCTCTGAGTGTTCTTGTTTCTTCCCACTTTCCAAAAGATGTACAATTAGGGTTAGTGGATTGCTATGTTGGCACTGGAAGCATAGCAACATTTTCAGACTGCCCCCACCGCAATCCTCCAAATGTGCTGGTTGTTGACACAAACAACAAATCTCACTGTATGTTTCAAATCGCATGTGACAAATCAAGCTAATCCTTAAGTATGGTCTGGAAGCAGGCAGATGGAACTAGGCAGGAAAAAAAAGATTGACACTAGATGGGCCAAAGAGCTTGTTTCTGCACTGTAACATTCTGTGACTTTAACATAGTTTGAAAAATACAGATTGTCTAAAGTACTATAGTGTTATTTTGAAGCCAGAAGTGATAGAACTCTTTGGCCCTTGCCCAAACATCAACCTTGTACAAGAAAGGCTGCATAATATTCAAATATTTCCAATTTTAAACACAGAATACCTTGGTTGATGCTGTCAAGAGTGTGTAAAATCTCATTCCCTTACCCATTACTGAATACAGCCGAGTGACCAAACCGATTTACGTCATGAGGAAGATCAGGTGTAGGCAGCACGGTCCATTCATCACATGCTGTAGACAGATAAATGTAAGTTAGCCAACATCAAATATAGTCACAAACTAAAATTAAATTATGCAATATACAAAGCATTTATAAAACCATTGTCTTGGTTTCATTTGAAAGTAACACCCATTCAAAACTTAACTTTAAATGTTGAGGGCTTCTGCTGCAGTTTCCACAATACAGCCATAAGTCATGTGTTATGTTTATATTCTTCACAATATGAACAACACTACCAACTCGCTAGTTATTGTTCATTCATTGTCCTGAAGGTATTCAGAGTCAACAGCAGTTTAGTCATCAGCATACACTTAATCCAAGATAGTTGTTTAACATAGTTTATTCGAATCCTAAGATATGTTTTATTTGATGTTGTCACACAAACCTCCAATATTCTGACTTAATGTCAGTATTTTGGATTGGTCCTGTTTCCTCACCTCATGATTAAAATTATTGATTCACTGGCCTGTGACATTAATACAGTCAGGAATGCAAATAGACACAACAGAAGGTAGACAAACTTTACAAGATCCCAAAGGAGAGCCCCACAATTTCCAAAAGTAAACAGTTCTCTATCTGTTCTTGTTTTGCTAATCAAAACTGGTGACTTGACAATAATAATTGATTGAAGTTGAGAAGGTCTGAAAATTGTGCATAATGAAAGATAACCTCAACATCCGGTCAGGAGAGTGACAGCCAGAACCACCAGGGCTCCAGCAAGGCAAAAAGCAGTCAGCTCTGGCCCAGGGCCAGGTCAGGCAAGTAGCAATCCGCTATCATCCTCGGAATCCATTCAGGAGCGTGCCAGTCTGCTCCTGCCATTGTGCTCTAGATGGAAGAGTGAAGGCTTAACTCCCATCCTGTAGTGCTAATCATGAAGATGATGGTCCGTCGCTATCTAACGGTTCAAAGTAGGGAGAAAGACACCCCTGTGATCATTGGTCCAGTTGGAAGAACTGAACAAACACAAGCACGAGTGGCTTGTGTTCAAGAACACATGGCTTCTATTCATTAAGAACATGGCTTCAAGCTCAGTGGGATTTTCCATTTAATGTTCTCTTGATGCCCTGGAATTTATCGAGCTCTGTTATGAATGAGCACAACCACTGAGCTTCCACAGACATCCAAAGTAGAGAATTCCAGAGGCTCTCCATCCTCTTTTCCTCATGTCAGTCTTAAACAGCCTACTCCTTATTCTCAAACTTTCCCCCCACCTCATGGTCCTAGTGACCTTAGCCTGACCTCCCCTCATTATTTTAAGCTGTATGAATACAATTGCAATCTACCTAATCTTTTCCTCATGTAGCAAAGCCCACCACATACTAAGGGAATGCAGATGTTGAAAATCTAGAGCAAAACACAAAGTAACTGGAGGAACTTCATGAGTCAGCATCTATGGAAGGAAATAGACAACATTTCAGGTCAAAACCCTCCATCTGGACTAGAAAGAATGTGGGGATGCAGCCAGTATAAAAAAGCAGCTGAAGATGCAGGTCAAAGAGAGTAACAGACTATATGTGCAGAAAGGCTTGCTTCTGTGCAGTGGTGCTCTGCGACTCTATGTCTCTAATGAGCACGTAAACGGGTGAACTCATGGAGTACATATTTTTGAAAGAGGTGGCTACAAAGATAATAACCATCTTCCAAGGTTCTGCAACCTTGAATGGTTCCTACAGAACGGAGGGTAGCAAATACTCACATTATTCAAGAAAGTAGAAAGAAGGGAAATGAGAAGCAGTCAACCTATCAACCCAACATTATGAGAAGGGAGAATACTCTAACCACAATAGTTTGATGTTAAGATGCACTGTGGTCACTGTATTTCTGAGGACAGACTGAATAGATGAAGTGGAAACCACTGGCCTATCTGAATTTTCAATAAGCTTTTGAGAAGTTCCATGATGGAGGCTGGTGAACACAAAATTTGGGGCAATTTATCAGCTTAATTGACAGTTGGCAAACAGAAAAATGGAGTAAAAATAAAAGACAGTTGTTATTGGTGGGAATTGGTGCTTGGATTTCAGGTATTAATAGGTTATCAATGATTTGGTTCAGGGAATGATATGTTTTATTTGCAAGAGATAAGGGAACATGGCAGGAAGAGGGACAAATGCTCTATCTTTGCTCAACTGCTGCTAGTTGGCACGCAATAACAACTATATTTCAAGTTTGTGTATACGTTTGCCTTTAATAAGATTAAATTCTAGTAAAGTGCCCAAGAGCACTTTGCAATTTCCGTTAAAGCCACTGAGACCCAACCTCACCAGTAGTGTATCTTTGTTATCCAGTAAATATTACCCCAATGTTCTTGACCAACCTGTGCTGAGTAATACTGTTCAGTGATAGTACTAATAAATATTCAATGACCTGTGTCCAACCACAGAGAACATACATAGAATAGTACAGCACAGTACAGGCCCTTCAGCCCACAATGTTGTGCCGACCCTCAAACCCTGCCTCCCATATAAGCCCCCAACTTAAATTCCTCCATATACCTGTCTAGTAGTCTCTTAAACTTCACAAGTGCATCTGCCTCCACCACTGACTCAGGCAGTGCATTCCACACACCAACCACTCTCTAGTAAAAAACCCTCCTCTCATATCCCCCTTGAACTTCCCACCCCTTACCTTAAAGCCATGTCCTCTTGTATTGAGCAGTGGTGCCCTGGGGAAGAGGCGCTGGCTATCCACTCTATCTATTCCTGCTATCTATTCCTCTTATTATCTTGTACACCTCTATCATGTCTCCTCTCATCCTCCTTCTCTCCAAAGAGTAAAGCCCTAGCTCCCTTAATCTCTGATCATAATGCATACTCTAAACCAGGCAGCATCCTGGTAAATCTCCTCTGTACCCTTTCCAATGCTTCCACATCCTTCCTATAGTGAGGTGACCAGAACTGGACACAGTACTCCAAGTGTGGCCTAAGCAGAGTTTTATAGAGCTGCATCATTACATCTCGTCTCCTAAACTCTATCCCTGGACTTATGAAAGCTAACACGCCATAAGCTTTCTTAACTACACTATCCTATCACCCCAACGTTACACTTCACGCCCAGAAGATTAGAGTGATTCCAACATGGACGCTGAATACTTCATCACTGGGTTCCAAATTCCTGAACCTGACATTGACAGGATGTAAAACTGGGCTGAGAAGCGGTAGATGGAGTTCAACCCAGGTAAGTGTGAGGTGGTTCATTTTGGTAAGTCAAATATGGTGGCAAAATATAGTATTAATGGTAAGACTTTTGGTAGTGTGGAGGATCAGAGGGATCTTGGGATCCGAGTCCATAGGACACTCAAAGCAGCTGTGCAGGTTGACTCTGTGGTTAACACGGCGTATGATGTATTGGCCTTCATCAATCGTGGAATTTAATTTAGGAGCCGAGAGGTAATGCAGCTATATAGCACTCAGGTCAAACCACACTTGGAGTACTGTGCTCAGTTCCAGTCACCTCACTACAGGAAGGATGTGGAAGCCATAGAAAGGGTGCAGAGGAGATTTACAAGGATGTGCCTGGATTGGAGGGCGTGCCTTATGAGAATAGGTTGCGTGAACTCGGCCTTTTCTTCCTGGAGCGACGGAGGATGAGAGGTGACCTGATAAGACGATGAGAGGCATCGATCGTGTGGATAGTCAGAGGTTTTTTCTCAGGACTGAAAAGGCTAGCATGAGAGGGCATAATTTTAAGGTGCTTGAAAGTCGATACAGAGGAGATGACGGGGTAAGTTTTTTTTTTACGCAGAGAGTGGTGAGCGCATGGAATGGGCTGCCAGCGACAGTGGTAGAGGCAGATACGATAGGGTCTTTTAAGAGACTCCTGGATAGGTACATGGAGCTTAAAAAAATAGAGGACTATGGGTAACCTTAGGTAATTTCTAAGGTAAGGACATGCTTGGCACAGCTGTGTGGGCCGAAGGACCTATATTGTGCTGGAGGTTTTCTATGTTTCTACATCCTTAACAATCAACTCCAATATCTTGCCAACCACTGAGGTCAGAATAACTGGCTTAAAGTTTCCTTTCTTCTGCCTCTCTCCCTTCTTGAAGGATGGTAAAATATTTGCAATTTTCCACTCCTCTGGAACAAGGCAGAATCCATTGATTCGTGAAAGATGATTACTAATGCCTCTATGATCTCTTCAGCCACCTCTTTCAGAACCCTGGGGTATATACCATCTGGTCCAAGTGACTTAACTACCTTCCGGCCTTTCAGTTTCTCAAGAACCTTCGCTCCAGTAATGGGAACTGCACACAGTTCTGCCCCCGGCACTCCCAAACTTCTGGCATACCCCTGATGTCTTCCACTGTGAAGACTGATACAAAATACTTCTTCAGTTTGTTCGCCATTTCCTTGTACCCCATTATTTTCTCTCTACCATGATTTTCCAGCAGTCCAATATCTACTCTCACTTCCCTTTTACATTTCATATATCTGAAGTAACTTTTGATATCCTCTTTATTATTGGCAAACTTACCTTCGTATTCAAACTTTACCTTCTTTATAGCTTTTTATTTGCTTTCTGTTGGTTTTTAAAAGCTCCCCAATCCTTTAACTTCCCACTAATTTTTGCTCTAGTCCCCTCTTTGGCTTTTATATTGGTTTTGACTTTTCTTGTCAGCAACATTTACATCATCCTGCCTTTACAATACTACTTCTTTGGGATGTTTCAATCCTGCGCCTTCCGAATTACTCCCAGAAATTCCAGCCATTGCTGCTCTGCCATCATCCCTGCTAGTGTTCACTTCCAATCAACTTTGACCATCTCCTCTCTCATGCCTCTATATTTCCCTTTACTTCACTGTAATACTGATACATCTTACTTCAGCTTCTCCTTTTCAAATTGTAGGATGAATTCAATCATATTTTGATCAATGGCCCAAGGGTTCCTTTATCTTAAGCTCTCTCGTCAATTCTGGTTCATTAGACAAAACATAATCCAGAATAGCTGATCCCCTAGTGGACTCAACTACGAGCTACTCTAAAAAGCCATCTCATAGGCATTCTACAAATTCCCCCTCGTGTTCCAGCACAAACCTGATTTTCACAAACTACCTGCAAATTGCCCTTTCAACATGTATTTTCTATCTCCCATAGTATTTTGTAGACCGCATCCTCACTTCTGTTCGGGGGTCTATATATAAGTCCCATCAGGATCTTTTTACCCTTACAGTTTCTTAGCTCTACACACAATGATTTTACACCTTCTTCTTAATAATTTGATTTCATTTTTTACCTACAGAGCCATCCACACCCTCTCCCTACCTGCCATTATTTTCAATACAATGCGTACCTTTGGACATTAAGCTCCCAGTAATGCTCAGGACATCATATATGCCAATGTGCTTCAAGTTCATCTACCTTATTCCGTATTCTGTGTGCATTCAAATATAACACCTTTGGTCCTGTATTCATCACTCTTTTCAATTTGGTCCCCCTATCATTTTTGCCCTATCTTCAGCCTCTCCTTGCTGGCAGTCTCACTACACACTGCCTGTGTTTGTAAACAAAATACTCCATGCTCAGCACTATCACTCAGGTTCTCACGCCCCTGCCAAATTAGTTTGAACCCTCCCAAACAGCTCTAGTAAACCTGCCTGCAAGGATCTCACATAGCTAATATTAATCAAACTAGAATATCGGCTTGTATGATCCAATGAAATAAATTCTTAAAGTGCAGTTACCAATATCCGAAAATGAAGCGGTGGATAAACGTAAGAAACTGAATGTTACTACCAGATAAGAATCGTGTTCATTTGCACGATGACTTTCTATCCTTTATTTCAACACTCAACATTCCACAGGGAGATTTACCACTTAGTGAGATGCCAAAGAATCAGGAGAAAGAAAGCATTATTACATTAATGACTGAGTTATTTTGTCAATTAGACTATCAATTAACACAAATTAAAATATTTTTAAGACTTGCCACCAATAGTCTCCTATGTTATAAATGGCACAACAGTACACTAATTCATACAGTAAGGCAAAACAAACTTACAAACACAAGCACAGTTGCCAAGTAATGACTTCAACCTCCTGACAATTTACAACAAAGTTAAATAATGCTTTAGAAGGAAGGTGTCATGAATCATACAGTTCTCACTTCATTTCCACATTAACACACTAAATTGTTAGCATGTACAGTTACAATAAAGTCCTGATACATGATACAAACTTAAAACATAGTTGCAAAAAAATGAAATTTCTAAATTAGATAAATTAAAATACCACATTTACAGACCAACACTCCCATTATGCTTTACTAATAATTTATTTCTGGTTTGCATTTATACATTCTAGATTACATTTCTTGGTGTCAAGCCATCAGGAAGAACGTACATAAAATAAACTGCTCTTTTTAAATAACTACAGGACAACGGAGTGACCTGTTGGGGCACCCTTTGAGAGAAGGGTAGTGCAGTCTGATCTGAACAGAATGAACATTAAATTTTCCTGAATGCTATTGGTATTGCTTTGCTTTGGAAATTGAAGAAGAAAACCTCAGTTTATTAAAGAAGAACGACGCGTAGCAAAGCAAATATAGCTCCTCCTCCTTTAACGAAGGACACTTTTGATGGCATCATTTCTGGTTGATTTGCCAGCCTTGTGCCTCTTGTTGTCATTCTGGAGACATGCAGTCCTTTCATCCGCCATCTCTTCACCTCCTCTGTTTATTCTTTGTCTCTGATCTTGGAGACGTGCATTTCTCTGCTCCTTTGTCTCTTCCTCTCTCCTCCTCCTGTGCCTGTTTTTGTCATTCTGGAGATATGCAGTCCTTTCATCCCCCGTCTCTTCATCTCTTCTGCTGTTTGTTCTTTGTCTCTGATCCTGCAGACGTGCATTTCTCTGCTCCTTCGTCTCTCCTCCTTCTATACCAGTTGTTGTCATTTTGGAGACGTGCATGCCTCTCTTCCTCTGTCTCTTCTTCTCTCTTCTTTTTTGTCCTCTTTGATCCTGGAGTCGTGCAGCCCTGGCCTCATCTAATTCTTGTTTTCTCCCTCTCCTTGCCGCTTCCCGACGACGTTTGGCATCATCTCTTGACCATAATATCCCCCTTCTCTTTCCACGCGGCATAATTAGGCTGACTTTTTTTTTTTAACCCTGATGTTGGATAGAAGATATGAAGTAGTAACACCAAAGCCTCCAGGATGCTGATTATTCTTGATGATGTGGTTGGCGCTCTCCTAAGTGGACGTGATATAGTCACCGCTGTCCTTTGACTGCAGCAAAGGGTTTGATGGGTGTCTCGAAGTACATCATTACTATAAGATTTAATTATCTCTTATTGATGGGTCTCAGTTTGATCTGTCCCAATCCTGCACATGCTGATGGTGATTAGCAGAATGTGACCGGTCAAAATAGAGATGCCCCGCCCTTTTGCCCTGGTTGGTGTCGCTGCTGTGAGCATCGTGAGTCACTTCTGAGGCTGGCCGTGCGCATGCGTCGTGGTGTCGCATTGCGGTGTCCATCATGGCTGACATCGGCTCTCGAGTGAAAGCGGGGCTGTTGATTTTGGCGAATGAGCAATTTTATACAAATATATAACCCTGAAATTTGCCTGCATTCTGTAAGTTAGCACATTTTAAGTCGATTTAGCCAAAAATAGTGCCGCTGTAATGCACTGTTTGTGCTAATTGGGAGGTCACAAACAGACAAACAGAGCATGAGAGTTTTAGTAGTATATAGATAGATGTTTAAGGACTTTAATCCATGAAGAATTTCCAAATATCCCCGATTTTTGTCTTTTTCCACCAAATTAATTCTTAAGGTTCATTTTGCTTAAATTCCTCCATGGAACTGCCACACCACCCATGTGACCACTTAATGTCACACACTTTCCTTCCCAAGCACTGAGGTTATAGTCAATCCCTTGATGCCTTCAGCTGTCAAAGTCCAATTCTGGAAATTCCACCCTGGACCCTCAACTTGCCCTTTATCCTCTAAAATCATCCACCCCTCCAATTATCTATGATTTTGAATCCATACTGTGGAGGGATGTGGGAGTACAAGTTCATAGGTCCCTGAAAGTGGCTACACAGATTGATAGGGTGGCTAAGAAGGCATATGGCATGCTTGCCTTTATTACACGAGGCAGTGAGTTTAAAAGTTAGTGAGCTATGCTACAGATTTATAAAACTCTAGTTAGGCCACATCTGGAGTACTGCATACAGTTCTAGCCACCCCATTATAAGAAGAATGCGGAGACTTTGAAGAGGGTGCAGAAGAGGTTTACCAGGATGTTGTCTGGATTAGAAGACGTGTACTATATCAAGAGGCTGGACACACTTGATCTGTTTTATCCAGAGCGGCAGAGGCTGAGAGATACCTGATACAGGTTAATAAGAGTCTGAGAGGCATGGAGAGAGCAGACCAGGGGTTACCAGCCTGGATTCCACAAACTCCTTGCTTAATGATATTGGACCATGGCATAAAAAAGATTGGGAAACTCTGGCGTAGGCAGACAATATCTTCTTCCATGGGTTCAAATGTCTCATACCAAAGGACATGAATTTAAGGTGAGAGGGGGTAATTTCGAAGGAGATGTGAGGGGCAAGTTTGTTTGTTTGTTTGGTTTATTACACAGAGAGTGGTAGGTGCCTGGAGTGGGTGGTAGAGGCAGAAATATCAGAGACCTTTAAGAGACATTTGGATAGACACAAGAATGTGAGGAAAATGGAAGAGTATGGACATGGTGTTCAGCACAACACTGCAAGCCAAAAGGCCTGTTCCTGTGCTCTACTGTTCCATGTTCTATGTTTTAATACACATGATTTTTCTTTTATCGCATGAAACGCTTTTAAGTTTAAAATGGTGATATACTGCGTATGCTGAAGAAACATCAGCCTCTAAATTAAATCTGCCAGTCTTGTATTGTAACAGTAATGACATTTCAAAAAGTGACTTGGTGCTCTGGAATATTTTTAAGACCTGAAAGACACTACATAAATTGAAACACTTTCTTTATATTCCATGCTTAACATCATCTGTTTTAAAGTCGTACGAAAATTGTTCGTCTAATGGAGCAAAACAAACATACAAAAGATCTGCACCAAAGACTGAAGCAAAATGGAGAACATCTGGGCTTTAGTGAAGGGGAATACAATATATTTAAATACCAATGCTGCCCTCTCCTGGACAATCCAAATACACATCAATGGCTCTCTTTAGGTCACTGCAAAGTCAGGGCATTAATTAAACTACACCTTTCTGCTTAATTGAGCAGAAACCATTTCTGATTGAATGCTAGAGGGCTAATAGTCAAATACTCAAAATGCAATTAAGCAATCTTAACAAATTTATTACCAATTATGAAAGGGAACAGAGTAAAGTGGTGCATCAGAATAAAATAAGATTAGTTTCTATGAATTTTACATTTCAACGAAATCTCTTTCACACTAACCAAGAATTATTATGGGACAGCATTGGAATACAAGTCATCTCAGAAGTATGGAGACTGCAGATGCTGGAACCTGGAGCAACATGCAATCTGCTGGAGGGAAGTTGCTTCCCCACTCTCCCCACAGATGCTGCTCAAGATCCTCCAGTAACTTGCAATCTCAGATTTTGCAACAATGCAGTTTTGCAAGAGGATCTGAGTATAAGAATGAAGAGACAATAATGAGATAGCACTTGATTGAACACCTTAAAATCCTCACTTAACTTCTGGCAAGATCAAAACATTGTTCAAGTACCCTCAAAACACTGTTCCTCATCCACCCCACTCCCCGGTCAACATGAAGCTGAACAGTATGCATCAATGATGTCACAAGGTAAGGTCTGCACCATTTCCTTGCTGTTTCACCAACTTGACCACAACATATTCAGAAGTCCTCACCTCATCTCTTGCTTTGCTTCACATCCTTGCCCACATTAGCTTCAGACTGGACAAATGCAACTCATTCATGCCAGTGTCCCATAATTTATCCCATAACTTAGAGCTCAGTCCACTTGTTGTGTCAAAAGAACTTTGAGCTTCTGCTCAATGTTGACATCCCCCTGAGCACGTTCTGGATTTTGAATTCACATTCTGGGCTTTCAAATTATTCATGGCCTCACTACACCTCTCTGTAATCTTATACAATTCTTTGAGATCTACATCTTCCTCTACATCGGGCATTTAGTGTATTTGGTTTTTATCATTCCACAATAGCTAGAGTGCCCTCAGCTGCCAAAGCCCAAAGATCTGGAATCTGCTTCCATCTCTACCTCTTGGTTCATCCATTAGGATGTTTCTTGAAACACACCAATTTAATCAGAGACATCAAGCATTGAATAAGGCCCTTCAGCCCAATGCTGTCCATGCCATCTGTGTTGCCCAGCATTTCGCTTGTCACCCTCTAAATCTATTCTATCCGTGTACTTACCTAACTGGCTTCTGAATGTATCTAAAGTGTTCGCCACAACCACCATTTCCAGCATTCCAAATAAGCAACATCCTTCATGTGAAGCTGACCCTGATATCCTTTTTAAACATCTCAACTCTAATCTGAAATCTATGCCCTCCCCTTTCAATCTCTCACCTCTGAGCTTAAGACTATGCCCTCCTGTTCTCCTCCCATCCTGGGAAAAACAAGATTCAATTTTGCTCTGCCTATGACCTTCATGACCTTATATACCTCTAACAGGTCAACCAGTTGCACTGAATTTGATCAAGCTTTTCCTTATTGTCCAGTGTTAGTGTCAAATTTTATTTGATCATACTGCCTTTGCCTTTGGAAGTTTTATAATATCAAAGGAACTGTATAAATACAAATTAAGCCTGTTGTTTCGGACATTGAATGATCTGCAGATCTACAGCATTTTCTACTTTTTGTAAATTACACAATGAATCATTGCTTCGGCTCAAAATATAAGGCGGACCTATTGCATAAGTGGATTCTATTTACTGGGGCTATTACAATACTGCCTGTACTGTGCTTCTTCATTTCAAGGAAAGATATAACTTGATAACAGCTTCTCAAATGAAAACATCATAAAGTACTTCGCACATTTTTAAGCATTTTTCCTGCATGTGATTACACATGTGGAACATTTTTACAGATGGATGCAATAAAGAATGTAATCAAAACAATTCAATTCCAAAGACATACAGGTTAGTAAGTTAATTGGTCACATGGGTGTAACTAGGGGGCGAAGGCTCACTGAGCTGAAATGGCTGTTACCCTGCTGTATCTCTAAATAACTAAATACAACTTAGATTGTATAGACCGACAACAACTGTGAAATCGTGTACACTCCCTGGCCACTTTATTACGTACACTTGTACACCTGCTCAGTAATACAAATATCTAATTAGCCAATCGTGTGGCAAAACTCAATGCATAAAAGCATGTGGACATGGTCAAGAGGTTCAGTTGTTGTTCAGACCAAACATCAGAATGGGGAAAAAATGTGATCGAAGTGACTTTGACTATGGAATGATTGTTGGTGCCAGACAAGCTGCTTGAGTATCTCAGAAACTGCTGATCTCCTGGAATTTACCCATCGCCTCCCTCTGGTGCTCCACCCCCTTTTCATTCCTCCATGGCTTTCTGTCCTCTCCGATCAGACTGCCCCCTTCTCCAACTCTGTATCTCTTTCCCCAACAACTTCTCAGCTCTTTACTTCACCCCTCCCCCTCCCAGTTTCACCTATCAACTTGTGTTTCTCCTTCCTCTCCCCCCACCTTTTAACTCTGCTCCTCATCTTTCTTTCTCTAGTCCTGCTGAAGGGTCTCAGTCCAAAATGTCAACTGTACTCTTTTCCATAGATGCTGCCTGATCGACTGAGTTCCTCCAGCATTTTGTGTATGTAACGCTACCTCCTTTTTTAATATTATTTCTGTTTTAACACCATTTTTAATTTAACTATTTAATATACATTAACATATTTACTGTAATTGATTTACTTTTTTTCTATATTATCATGTATTGCATTGTACTGCTGCTGCTACTGAGTTAACAAATTTCACAAATATGCGGATGATGGTTAAACCTGAATATGGTTCTGATTCTGAAATGACCACATTTTGCTACAGTGGGGCACAGAACCTTGAAGTGGATGGGCAACAGCGGCAAGAACTATGAACATATTCTACAGGAGGTACCTAATAAAGCGGGCACAACAATGTATTACTGAGGAGGGAACACATGCCCGAGACTTTCAGCAGCATTCAAGATCTATTTCTCATATTCACCAGTCACAAAGGTTGCAATCCCTGACAGTTAACCACACCTTTAGTAATTCACCAAGATGTCATCAAATCTATGCAGTGGAGCCTGAACCCTTAAACTTCTGAGTGAGAAGCAAGGGGTAGTGGTGGTATAATTTGTCCATCTGTGCTGTTCACCCCATCCTTGACTAAACTGTTCCACCGTGAACACGATCTGTTATGAGTCAACATGATGCTTTCAGATCAGGTCGTGCATAGCACATACCTCTGCCACACCGCTCAGGTGTGTTTCTGGGGTACAGGGGCTAGCGACCCTTGTCCCTGTTTTCTGTTCTATCGCTGAGCAGCAGTGAGCCATCTGATTGGCCTATCAGAGTTCTCTCTGGGAACTAATTGACTTGATCAGCATTTCTAATCTGGCTATTGTTCACGATTGCACTTAATTTTTAAAAAAGCAACCAAACTATTGCCAAACAATGTAGGACACATGAAGAACCAAGACAGTTCACACTTCCAATTCCATGTACAAATAACTCTCAATTCCCTTTGAGACCTGATCTCGCCATTCACATGGCTTATGCTGCCCATGAAAATAGAAGGTAGGTGAATAAACACTAATATATATGTTTGAGGTGTGAGGTTTAAAGTTGCAGCAACAAAAATTGAATACATGAAAAATTGTGCTGTATAATTTTCATTTTAGCTCAAATATTCGTAACGGACCCTTTAGGTACTTTTGTACACTTTGATTTCGATTGTTCTCTTCTTGCCCTGAGCTTCGTCTGAACCACAAACAATATCAAGCAACAGTCAACTATGGGTGCCAATCAATAAGGAAACATTTCCTCTAATCTCACTTTAATGCAAGGCTCCAAGTGATTAAACTGAAGTACACATTTAGAATAAATAAATTTCTCAAATGTTGTCCTTAGGATGTAATATTAAAACCAAACTCCATTTTCCTCAAATGGTCCAGGGTCGAGAAAGCAGTAGCAGTGCTGGTTCAATGAAAAGTAGCACAGAGGTAAAGGACACACTCTCATGACTTTACAGGGAAGGAATTAGCAACTCCTGGATTTAAGAATGAATTAGTAAAAGACATTTAAATTGCAAAAATTGCTGAGTTAGTTCTAATACTTAGCATGAAATCAATGCACAAATGCTTCTCATTATTTGATTCATCCAATGTTATCCAAGTTCCAAAATGTCTGAACATGTAAAAAGTCTGATATTTATATTTCTAAACAATTTTTTACATTTAACTCCACAATTGGCAAGCAAAATAACAGCTTAGACATATAAAAAATGACAGTATTGAACGTTCTACTATTCACTGCATGGAAAACCTGATGACTTTACGGCTTAGGAAGAAGAGAATTCAAGCATTTCACTGTTTAGTGAAATCAGCACCCACAATGGATAAACAAATATTTTGAATAGGTAAAACTAACCATACACAACGGTACATTTCATAAAGGAAACGGGATGATCAGTTCACAAAGCAGAACTAAGGTTTGATCCTAAATGTATTCTGTCAGCTAGTTTCAGACAGGTCTCACCAGCATAGGGGAAATGATAAACACAAATAGGCAATGCACACAGTAAACCATGTCTAGTTTCTTCACCCAAGAACTTTTTTATCCTTTCTAGAAAATTTTGTGGTGTGAGAAAGTTAACAAGAAATTCTTTGATAGGTAATGGGTGATAGAAAAATGGAGGACTCTGTAGTAAGATTAGTTTGAGCTTAGAGTAGGTTAAAAGGTAGGCACAACATCATAGGCCGAATGGTGCTATAATGTTCTATGTTCTATGAAACTGGAGCACACATGAAGGACACAATAGGAAACATAGTCCAATGCGATTTTTGCGACACAAAGATAGCCCATCTCCATATGTACATGTTTTAAAAAGTGTGTTCTTGCATCAATGTTCCCATAATATGAAACAAGTTAACGGCAACTTACCCAAATCATAAGCCATGAAGTCTGAAGAGAAGCATTTAGCCCCGTGGCTCATTGAAGTGTCATTGTGAGTGTTACCACCAAATACCAACATCGTCCCACTTATAATAATGGCTGTGTGAAGATAACGGAAGAAGCCTCTGTCCTTCAAAATTACCCTTTAAAAATATAGAAAACCATTTCGTTTACTCAATTTTTTAAAATCTTAAATAAGACCATAAGACATAAGAGCACAAATAGGCTACTTGGCCCATCGAATCTGCTCCGCCATTCCATCATGAATGATTTATTATTCTTCTCAACCCCATTTTCCTGCCTTCTCCATGTAAATCTTTGATACCCTTACTAATCAAGAACGTATCAACCTCTGCTTTAAATATACCCAATGACAGATTCACCACCCACCCACTGGCAAAAGAAATTCCTCTTGATCTCTGTCCTAATGGAACGTACTTCTATTCTGAGACTGTACCCTCTGGTCCTAGATTGCCCCACTATTGGAAACACCCTCTCCAAGTCCACTCTATCTAGACCTTTCAATATCGGATTGGTTTCAATGAGATTCAAACTTAAACGTGCAAAAATCTAAATACTTCTAAAGAGCAAACATTGATGTTTCTGGGAGCTTCTTTCTCAAATGAATGTATCTTTGAACATTAGAACATCCCCAGGAAGTTCCTAAAATTAATCAAACACTTGTTTTCCACCTGCTTTCCAAATAGGGAACAGTACCCTCAAAATTGCTCACTGCTCTTGCATATATATCATCCCACAAAGATAATAGTTCCCTAATCACATTCACATGACAACTGAGGATGAGAGTAAATTCAGTCTTGTTAAATAAACCCGGATTCGAAATTTGAAGAAAACTATCAATTCTAAGCATTGACTTATTCCTATCCTATGCTTTCAGTCCCCTTTTCTCAAGCTACAGTTCATTTTTTAGTTGCTGCAACTGTTTCATTAACTGTGGCATGTCATCATATACCTTCCAAAATAAGTTCAACCTCACTTTACACATTATAAACTGATGCTGATTGGGTTAGGAAAAAACTCATACAATTTGCCCCTCTTATATGTCATTTTTCTACCCATTTATCAAGAAGCCATAAAGTTTACTCATTTTTTTATATGATTTTAAATGCAAAAGTGTTTGCCTTCAGGAGAAAAATGTAATAATATTGGATGTAAAATAAATGTTCTTCAGTCAAAATCGGGGTAAAAATATTAATTTTTGTCTACAATGTAAAAAGTTCCTGGAAAACACCTACCAACTGCATTTATCCACATCATACTTGTATAGGTCATCCCTGAGGCCGTATTTATTTGCACTGACAGCTTTATATCCTCCATGTATGTAAATAGCTCGTGTCTTATAGTCATAAACACTGCTGTGACCATAGCCTCCTTGAACCAAGGCCCCGTTGGTTTGCAGTATATTCCATGTATTTTTACCTATTCAAAAGAAAGGGATCAGTTTTACAACACAAGCTAATTCATTTACATCTCTTCTACTTAAAGCTGCAACAAGATGAAGTCTATAAGATATAAGAGAAGAATTAGGCCATCTGGCCCATCGAATCTGCTCCACCATTTCGTCACGGCTGATCCATTTTCCTTCTCAGCCGCAATCTCCTGCCTTCTCCCCTTATCCCTTCACACTCTGACTATTAAAGAATCTATCAACCTCTGCCTTAAATATACCTAAAGACTTGGTCTCCACAGCTGCCTGTGGCAACAGATTCCACAGAAGCACCCTCTGGCTAAAGAAATTCCTCCTTATCTCCATTGTAAAAGGGCACCAGTCTATTCTGAGGCTATGCCTCTGGTCTTAGACTCTCTTACCATAAGAAACATCCTCTCACTAAATGCCCTTTCTCCTGCCTTCTCACAGACCCACGAAAATTGTGTGAATGTCAAATGTTTCACATTCACAAATGGAATCATGCTCACAGACCAGCTCAATACAAATTAGTTAGACAAAATTTCATCAGTGATGGCTAGGGAAACATAGTAATTTCAAATGAACAAGGTATTGGTAAGAACTGTATCAATTTAGCACTTGGTGTACATCGAAAGGCCAAGGATGTCAGTGTTCAGTTGCTGGCTTTGGACAATTCAAGGGATCGGAGAGCACAGCAGCAGGCCAATTTTTTTCAGCTATGAGTTTCTTCATGAGGTACCTTTCCTCGCGTTCACTCTCTGCAGGCTTCAGAAAAAACTGATTCAATAACGACTCAAGACACAGCATTCCTCCATTTTACACAGAAAATAAAAAAATCCACTCTAAATGTCACTATCTAGCTGAATCTGACTGAGCAAAAGATGCAGTTGAACAAAGGAATAATGGTCAAACAGCCTAGCAGCATATGCAATCATACGACACAAACATAATGGCTTCTGTCTGCTGTCCCTCCTGATACCTATTACCTATAAATTGGCTCCGAGTCCAATTGGGTGGAGCCAAACCAGCCAAGGTTAAGTCTGCACAACACTGTAATCTTTTCTAAATGGTTACCAAAACCAAATGGCACTATTAACGTTCGCATTACAGCTGTTCAAGTAACAGAAATTCACTCTGGCGGAAGCCAGAAATCAGGTACCCAAGAACTCCACATAGTTCCTGTACTGCAGTGACCAACACGGTACACCATACTCCAAATTCTTCTAGGGTGCATCACAACCTGGTATGGAAGTTGTCCTGTCCAAGACCGAAAGAAGCTGCAGAAGATCGTGAACACGGCGCAGTACATCACACAAACCGATCTTCCGTCCGTGGACTCACTTTACACCGCACGCTGTCGGAGCAGTGCTGCCAGGATAATCAAGACAACGACCCACCCAGCCAACACACTTTTCGTTCCTCTTCCCTCCAGGAGAAGGATCAGGAGCTTGAAGACTCATACGGCCAGATTTGGGAACAGCTTCTTTCCAACTGTGATAAGACTGCTGAACGGATCCTGACTCGGATCTGGGCCGTACCCTCCAAATATCCGGAGTTTTTTTGCACTACCTTACTTTCCATTTTTCTATTTTCTATTTATGATTTATAATATAAATTTTTAATATTTACTAATTTGTACTATTTTTAATATTTTTAATATTTAATATTTGTAATCCAGGGAGTGGGAAGCGCAGAATCAAATATCGCTGTGATGATTGTATGTTCTAGTATCAATTGTTTGGCGACAATAAAGTATAAAGTATAAAATATGGCCCAACTGAAGTTTGATACGGCTACTCAAAGAGTGCAGCATGAGCAGAATTCTCTTGCACAGAAAATTGTTGAGACCTGGTCATGGAATTATTACAAAAGAGACTGATCGATTTCTAGATATTTAAAAAAAAAATCAACAAACCAATGGCCTCTTCTGAATCAAAATCAGAGGTAGGTTTACCACGACTGGTACAGTATATGTTGTTAGCGCAAACTGTTGTTGGGAAATCTGCAGATGCTGGAAATTCAAGCAACACACACAAAATGCTGGTGGAACGCAGCAGACCAGGCAGCATCCACAGGAAGAAGTACAATCAACGTTTTGGGCTGAGACCCTTCGTCAGGACTAACTAAAAGAAGAGATAGTAAGAGATTTGAAAGTGGGAGGGGGAGGGGGATATCCGAAATGATAGGAGAAGACAGAAGAGGGAGGGATGAAGCTAAGAGCTGGTAGGTTGATTGGCAAAAGGGATACAAGGCTGGAGAAGGGAGAGGATCATGGGACCGGAGGCCAAGGGAGAAAGAAAGGGGGAGGGGAGCACCAGAGGAAGATGGAGAGCAGGCAAGGAGTTATTGTGAGAGGGAGAGAGAGAGAAAAAGAAAAATAATAAATAAATAAATAAATACAGACAGACAGACATAAGGAATGGGGTAAGAAGGGGAGGGGCATTAACGGAAGTTAAAGAAGTCAATGTTCATGCCATCAAGTTGGAGGCTACTCAAACAGAATATAAGGTGTTGTTCCTCCAACCTGAGTGTGGTTTCATTTTGACAGTACAGAAGGCCATGGATAGACATATCAGAATGGGAATGGGACCCCATCCCTTATTTATTTATTATTTTTTCCCCTTTTTTCTCTCTCTGTCCCTCTCACAATAACTCCTTGTCTGTTCTCCATCTTCCTCTGCTACTCCCCTCCCCCTTTCTTTCTCCGTCGGCCTCCTGTCCCATGATCCTTTCATATCCCTTTTGCCAATCAACTTTCCAGCTCTTAGCTTCATCCCTCCCCCTCCTGTCTTCTCCTATCATTTCGAGTCTCCCCCTCCTCCTTTCAAATCTCTTACTATCTCTTCTTTCAGTTAGTCCTGACGAACAGTCTCAGCCCAAAACGCCAACTGTACTTCTTCCTATAGATACTGCTTGGCCTGCTGCGTTCCACCAGCATTTTGTGTGATATGTTGTTAGCATTGTTTTGCAACAGCACTACAGTGCAAAACATTAAAAATCTTCAAATTAGAAGATGTAGTATTATATATATATTGCAAAAAGAGAGCAAAGAAATTATGAAGTAGAGTTCATAGGTTGGTTCAATGTCCATTCAGAAATCTGATGGTGGAGGAAAGGTAGAACCTGTTACTAAAACGTTGAATGTGTGTCTTCATCCTCTCATACCTCCTCCTTGATGGTAACACTGAGAAGAGGGCACGTCCTGCCTGGGTGATGGGAATTCTTAACGACAGATGCCACCTTTCTGAAGCATTGTCAATTGCAGATGTCCTTGATGCTGGGGAGGCCAGTGCCCATGATGAAGCCGGCTTAGTCCACAACCATCTGCAGCTTTTTCTGAACTGTGCAGTGGCCCCTGAACATCAGATGGTGATGCAACCAGTTAGAATGCTCTCCATGGTACATCTATTGAAAATTTCTGGTGTCTTTGGTGACACATGAAATCTTTTCAAATACCTAATGAAATATAACCATTGACTTCCCTTCTGAGTAATTATACTAATATGTTGGGCACAGGATAGATTTAGTTGTTTATATATACAAAATGGAACTGCCCTTCCGGCCCAGCGAGCCACACCGCCATGCAACCCACCTAGTTAACCCTGGCAAATCACAGGACAATTTACAATACCTATTATTCTACTAACTAGTACATCTTTGGAATGTGGGAGGAAACCAGAGCACCCAGAGGAAACCCACACATTCACAAGGAGAAATGAACTCTGAACTCAAACGTCCAAAATTGTAATAGCATTGTGTTAACCGCTACACTATTATGCATAAAGACCTTTATAATCTTTATGAGATTAACTGTGATTAAGTTGGTGAGGATATTCTACCATTTACTTTAGAGAAGCAAGGTTCAAATGGCATTCTGCTAAACTGGAAAACTAGATCATCAATCTGACAATATTTACATTCCTTCCCAACAAATGCAAAACAGTTATTATCAAACATAAATTGCTGTATAAAATCTCATAGTAATTGGTATTCATAAACCTGAGTTCACCTGCATTGACGATTGCCTCTGCCAGATGAAACATTCTGCTGTATTTAGCTAACAGAAGATGATAATAGCAGAAATATAATTTCATTCAAATAACCAAACTACTAATTAGTCACAAAGATTATGGACAGGATAATTCAAAGCACGTTATCAGACCATTTTCAGCTACCTGAACGAGAATAAAAACTATTCCCTTCTTGCCAATACTCACCAAGATTATATGCTTGTATCTTGCTGACATATCCATACAGTGGACAGTAGCCGAAGATGACCAACATCACAATACTACCATCTTTCAACATTACTATATGTGCAGAGTGGCCCACCACTGCATATTGCTGCTTTGCCTTCGGACTCAGTTGCATCCATGACTGATTGTGAATGTGAAACACCCACAGCTGGTTCGTGATATTTCCTGTTGAATCAATTTTACCTCCATACATGTAAATTTTATCCTAGAAATTCAAAATTGAAGATGAGGATTGGTTATGTTTAGGCACATACATTTAAAATAGTCATACTCTTAAAAGTTAATGCAATGCAGTTTGGTAATTAAACATAGGACTTTCCGTTCTTTAAAATGAAACCACGTTGACTGCATCATGCGAATAAAATACCAAAGAAAATCAAAACGGCAGTAAAAATAATTTTTCTACATTACTTTCTAGGAATAGGAGGGCTTAGCAAACCATTGGGAACAGGCAGGCAAGAACCACATATGTCTTGGTCATCCTCTAAACGTTCAGGTGTTTTGGAGGATTAGGCTGCCCTACAAGACTTACGCATTTGTCCATCAATGACATGTAAAAAGGCAGAATGTTTCTGACTCTCGTTGGAATTCAGAAGGATGAGGGAGAATCTAACTGAAACCTTTTGAAAGTTGAAAGGCCTAGACAGAGTAGATGTGGAAAGGATGTTTCCCATGGTGGGAGAGTCTAGGACAAGAGGGCACAGCCTCCGGATAGAGGGGTACCTTTCAAAACAGAGATGCAGAGTAATCCCTTTAGCTAAAGGGTTGTGAATTTGTGGAATTTGTTCCACATGCAGCTGTGGAGGCCAGGTCATTGGGTGTATTTAAGGCAGAGATTGATAAGGTTCTAGATTGATCATGGCATCAAAGGTTACAGGGAGAAGGTCGGGAACTGGGGTTGAGGAGAAAAAAAATGATCAGCCGTGACTGAATGGCGGAGCAGACTCAATGGGCCAGATGGCCTAATTCTGTTCCTATATCTTATGGTCTTATGGACACCTCTTCTGCATTCCCAAAACAGCCTGGCTGCAACAAAAGCAACACACACAAAGTGCTGGAGGAACTCAGCAGGACAGTCAGCACCTATGGAAATGAACAAAGGGTCCTGCCTGATGTATGGCCTCAGCCTGAAACATTGGCTGTTCATTCATTTCCATAGATGATGCTTGGCCTGCTGAGCTCCTCCAGCATTTTATGTGCGTTGCTCCGGATTTCTAGCATATGCAGAATCTCTCATGATTCTGAATGTAGCCAAGTCCCCTTACTTTCAAAGAAAATGGTGCAGGGTATCAGGCAGAACATAAACAATCACTTCATAAGAAGGAGGCTGAAGGGGGATATTTATAAAGTCATGATGGGAATAGATAGGGTAGATATTCAGTCTTTTTATGAGGTAGGGGCATCTAAACTCAAGGCCACAGGTTTAAAGTGAGAGGAGACAGATTTAATGGGGAAATGAGGGACAAGTATTTCCTCGTTGAGGATGGTGTAAATACAGAACAAACTGCCAGAAGTGGTAGAGGTGAGTGAAATTACAATGTTTAAAAAAACAAGTTTAGGGATAGGAAAGGTTTAAAGTGATGTGGACGAAGCCGATAAGACCAGCTCACATCAGCCATTGATCCGCATGGATCAGTTTGGCTGAAGGGCCTGTTTCCATGCTGTACAACTCAAAGAAAATAAAACCCAGGTAGTTGAGACACCAGACAGCACTTCATGCAAACAGGGTAGGAACTGAGAGGAGGTAGGAGCCCTCAGCCTCACCACTCCCAACCTTGCAAAAGATGGAGTGAGCAACCCTCTGCATCACAGAATATGAGGCACATGAGCACTTCCCCCTCCTCCTCAGAAAGCAAGCAAAATGTAAATTAAACCCCTTGTCCTTCTCAAAAAAGCAGGGCACAAACTCATTGTTGACCCAGTCAACCTTTGCATGCACACCTAACAGGCAGCAAATGAGCCAAAGAAGCTCCTTTCTCCATCCACTCAGACAATACACAGGCAAACCCTGTAGGCAAGTTAAATGCAGCATCAAATGAATTACCGGAGCCGAACTATGTGGCTAAAAGAACACTGTGCATCAGTGCTCAGGGGTTAAAAGGCATTACCTTGTACAAAGCCACAGAGTGCCCATATCGCCCAATGACTCGGTCTGCAGATTTCTTCAATTTATGCCATTTCAGTTCTCTTAAATCATATCTACGGGCAACAAAAAAACAAGTGTTGTTTAGGCAGGCACTGCCACCATTAAAAGCCCTAACTGATTTTCTTATTCAATAGATAGTACATTCTTAAAGACCTGGAACAATAAAAGGAGACAGGAATAAGAACATGCATTTTCAAGGTACGACTGTTTGGTAGTTCAATGTGAAACAACATCACCTGTTACATAATGCAAATCAAGGCACAATGATTAGAATTCCTTCAGGTCCAGCAGGGGGCACCCAATTGAGGTCTCACACTCTGTCAGAGTCTGGAAAAGGTTTAAATGGACAAAGCAGCAACTTATGTTGATCAGGGTAAGCTCAGCACGTGTGAATGAAGCAGGAGTTTTAGCATGTCTGTGTAGCGAATACTGTCTGTACAAGGTTTTAGATGTTTCAGAAAGGACAGGGAGGGAGGCAAAAGAGGTGGGGGCGTATCACTGCTGATCAGAAATAGAGTCATAGCTGAAGAAAATGAGGGAGTCATGGAGGGATTGTCTACCGAATCTCTGTGGGTGGAAGTTAGAAACAGGAAAGGGTATAGAACTCTACTGGATGTTTTTTTATATATATAGACCACCCAATAATAACAGGGACATCAAAGAGCAGATAGGGAGACAGACTCCGGAATGGTGCAGTAATAACAGGGTTGTCATGATGAGGGATTTTAATTTCCCCAAAATTGATTGGCATCTCCCTACAGCGAGGAGTTTAGATGGGGTGGAGTTTGTTAGGTGTGTTCAGGAAGGTTTCCTGAGAGAGAATGTAGATAAGCCTACAAGAGAAGAGGCTATACTCGATCTGGTATTGGGAAATGAACCTGGTCAGGTGTCAGGTCTCTCAGTGGGAGAGCGTTTTGGAGATAGTGATCATAATTCTATCTCCTTTACCATAGCATTGGAAAGAGATAGGAACAGACAAGTTAGGGAAGTGTTTAATTAGAGTAAGGGGAAATATGCTATCAGGCAGGAACTTGGAAGCATAAATTGGGAACAGATGTTCTCAGGGAAATGTAAGGCAGAAATGTGGCAAATGTTCAGGGGATATTTGCGTGGCATTCTGCACAGGTACGTTCAATGAGACAGGGAACGGATGGTAGGGTACAGGAACCGTGGTATACAAAGGCTAGTCAAGAAGACTAGAAATCTAGTCAAGAAGAAAAGAAAAGCTTACGAAGGGTTCAAAAAACTAGGTAATGACAGAGATCTAGAAAATTATAAGGCTAGTAGGAAGGAATTTAAGAATGAAATTAGAAGAGTCAGAAGGGGCCATGAGAAGGCCTTGGCGAGCTGAACAAGTATGTGAAGAGCAACAGGATAAGACACAAGAGAATAGGACAAATCAAGTGTGACAGTGGAAAAGTGTGTATGGAACCGGAGGAGATAGCAGAGGTACCTAATGAGTACTTAGCTTCAGTATTCACTATGGAAAGGGACCCTGGCGATTGTACGGATGACTTACAGCAGACTGAAAAGCTTGAGCATATAGACGTTAAAAAAGAGCATGTGCTGGAGCTTTTGGAAAGCATCAAGTTGGATAAGTCACCGGGACAGGACGAGATACACCCCAGGCTACTGTGGGAAGCAAGGGAGGAGATTGTTGAGCCTCTGGCAATGATCTTTGCATCATCAATGGAGACAGGAGAGGTTCCAGAGGATTGGAGGGTTGCAGATGTTGTTTCCTTATTCAAGAAGGGAGTAGAGATAACCCAGGAAATTATAGACCAGTGAGTCTTACTTCAATGGTTGGTAAGTTGATGGAGAAGATCCTGAGAGGCAGGATTTATGAACATTTGGAGAGGCATAATATGATTAGGAATAGTCAGCACGGTTTTCTCAAATTTTTTGAGGATGTGACTAAACACATTAATGAAGGTAGAGCTGTAGATGCATTTTAGCAAGGCATTTGCTAAGGTACCCCATGCAAGGCTTATTGAGAAAGTAAGGAGGCATGGGATCCAAGGGGACATTGCTTTGTGGATCCAGAACTGGCTTGCACACAGAAAGCAAAGAATGGTTGTAGATGGGTCATATTCTGCATGAAGGTTGGTGACCAGTGGTGTGCTTCAGGGATCTGTACTGGGATCGCCTGTCTTCGTGATTTTTATCAATGACCTGGATGAGGAAGTGGAGAGATGGGATAGTAAATTTGCTGATGACACAAAGGTTGGGGGTGTTGTGGATAGTGTGGAGAGTTATCAGAGGTTACAGCAGGACATTGATAGGATGCAAAACTGGGCTGAGAAGTGGCAGATGGAGTTCATCCCAGATAAGTGTGAGGTGAGGTGAGGGAGCTAGGGCTTTACTCTTTGGAGAGAAGGAGGATGAGAGGAGACATGATAGAGGTGTACAAGATAATAAGAGGAATAAATAGAGTGGATAGCCAGCACCTCTTCCCCAGGGCACCACTGCTCAATACAAGAGGACATGGCTTTAAGGTAAGGGGTGGGAAGTTCAAGGGGGATATTAGAGGAAGGTTTTTTACTCAGAGAGTGGTTGGTGCGTGGAATGCACTGCCTGAGTCAGTGGTGGAGGCAGATACATACTGAAGTTTAAGAGACTACTAGACAGGTATATGGAGGAATCTAAGGTGGATGCTTATATGGGAGGCAGGGTTTGAGGGTCGGCACAACATTGTGGGCCCAAGGGCCTGTACTGTGCTGTACTATTCTATGTTCTATGGTTCATTTTGGTAGGTCAAATATGATGGCAGAATATAGTATTAATGGTAAGACTCTTGGCAGTGTGGAGGATCAGAGGGATCGTGGGGTCCGAGTCCATAGGACACTCAGAGCTGCTGCGCAGGTTGACTCTGTGGTTAAGATAGCATACAGTGTATTGGCCTTCATCAATCATGGGATTGAGTTTAAGAGCCAAGAGGTAATGTTACAGCTATATAGGACCCTGGTCAGACCCCACTTGGGAGTACTGTGCTCAGTTCTGGTCACCTCACTACAGGAAGAATGTAGAAACTATAGAAAGGGTGCAGAGGAGATTTACAAGGACGTTGCCTGGATTGGGGAGCATGCCTTATGAGAACAGGTTGAGTGAACTTGGCCTTTTCTCCTTGGAGCGACCGAGGATGAGAGGTGACCTGATAGAGGTGTATAAGGTGATGGGAGGCATTGATCGTGTGGATAGTCAGAGACTTTTTCCCAGGGCTGAAATGGTTAACACGAGAGGACACAGTTTTAAGGTGGTTGGAAGTAGGTAGAGAGGAGATGTCAGGGGTAAGTTTTTTTATGCAGAGAGTAGTGAGTGTGTGGTATAGGCTGCCAGCAATGGTGGTGCAGGCGCAGACAACAGGGTCTTTTAAGAGGCTCCTGGATAGGTACGTGGAGTTTAGAAAAGTGTTACTATGGGTAACCCAAGGTAATTTCTAAACTAAGTACATGTTTGGCACAGCATTGTGGGCCAAAGGGCCTGTATTGTGCTGTAGGTTTTCTATGTCTATGTTTCTGTGTCCCTTGTATATTCCAGGTATTATTTAAAACAGGGGTCCCCAACCTTTTTTACGCTGTGGACAGGTTTCATATTGACAACATTCTTGCAGACAGGCCGACCCGCGGGGGGGGGGGGGGGAGGGGAGGGTTGCCAACAGACAAGAGTAGTAGTCAAATACATTGTGTTTACCCCGAGAAAGACTACAATGACCATGAAGCCTTGCGTGGGCACCAGTGTGCATGCGTGACTTGCACATGCGTTTACCTGCCGATTTTTTTCTATAAATTGTTTTTGGCGATTCTGTTTGGGGGGGGTGAGGGGGGGGGTTAATCATGACCGGAATATAGGTGATAAGTGGCTAATACACTCAATTTCATTTCTAAAAGGGTTTATCTAATGAATTTAGTATTAAACACACAGTGCATATTTTCCTCGCATGAATACAGTGATAAGTCAATTATCAGGGGAGGACAGGGGAGCTTGAAGTGTTGAACGAACTTCCAGTAGAAGTGGTAGAGGCAGGTTCAATATTATCATTTAAAGAAAAATTGGATAGGTATATGGACAGGAAAGGAATGGAGGGTTATGGGCTGAGTGCAGGTCGGTGGGACTGGGTGAGAGTAGCATTCAGCACAGACTAGAAGGGCAGAGATCGCCTGTTTCTGTGCTGTAATTGTTATATGGTTATATAAGTCAGTAGCATCATTACATTTAAGTAACGTTTGGATATTAAACACACAGCACATATTTTCCCCGTATGAACATATCAAATCATTGCAACGCACCAATATCGCTGAATCATTGGGAGCCCTGGGTTGAACACTTGTTTCCCTGCAACAAGACGGTCCTATTGAGGGGTGATGGGAGACAGTGGTACTCGAAGGGGGTTCCTTATGTCCAGTCTATTCCGCAATTTAGTTTTCGTTGCATTCATTGCAGAGATATGTTGGAAAGGAAGCAAGGTTTTCAGTGCTTTCCTGGCTATCTCAGGATATTTAGCCTTGACTTTGATCCAGAATGCCGGCAGAGATGTTATGTCAAACATACTTTTCAGCCTGCCGTCATTTGCAAGCTCGAGGAGTTGATCTCCATCCCGCGCTGACACGGATGATGCGCGGGTAATGACCTCGCATGCGTTCAAGCTCAACAGTGCATGACAGGAAATGAGAAAAGGTGCAGCTGACTCATATTGCCAAATCATATCATTTTCTCGCGGCCCGGTAGCACATGCTTTGCGGCCTGGTACCGGTCCATGGCCCAGTGGTCGGGGACCGCTGATTTAAAAGATACAAGTCAATACATTAACTAAATCAGCAAATGTTATTACTGTTATATCAAGCAATCTGCTGGAGGAACTCACTGCGTCCTCCAGCAAATTGATTGTTGCTCCAGATTTCAGCATCTTTCTGTGTCTGGAGGATACAGCATTACCAACAAACCATTTAGAACTAGAAAGCAATGCCAGCTCAAGAATGGTATCCAGGAACAGTATCTGGAAGGAAACAGGCCAGTTCGTGCTGACTAACTGTTTCACTATTTAAGCATCAGGGATTCCCCAGGTTTATGTGAACCCAATCATTCCAAGATTCTTCCACTCATTCAGGAAAGCTATCATCTGCACTCTGCTCCAGATGATATCTAGCACAACATCTGAGGCTTCCCCCTTTGTAGTAGAAGCATTGATAGCATTTAAAAAATGAATTATCTTCATTTTGTTTTATGCTTTTTAAATTATTTGCATTTTAACATTTAAATTTTACTTCAATTTTAATAGTCTTTTAATATCTCTGAGATACTTCAAACCTATTAAATTACTATCTGAAGCACTTTCAACCTGGAGCGTTGATTGGTCAAGATACAGAAGGTATGGAGGACAGCAGGCGGGAAAACCACATTAGAAAGATCAGGCTTATTATTTCCCTCAGAAGATAGAGCCACATTGGTTCCTTCAATATAAAACACACAAATCTATTCTGCAAAAAAAAAAATTATACAGGCAAGAGAATTGAGCAGGACTAAAAGTTGTAGCAAAGTTTTGTAGGTGTGACTAACTTTCAGTAGAACAGTACAATATTCAGAATAACATTGAAGGAACTGAATTTAGCGGACACGTCTTCAGTAAAACAATAGCAGGAAGAACAACGGCAGAAGTACTACCTTACTTTCCCTTTTCTATTTTCTAGTTATGATTTATAATTTAAATTTTTAATATTTACTATTGATTTGTACTCCAGGGAGCACAAAGCGCAGAATCAAATATCGCTGTGATGATTGTATGCTCTAGTATAAATTGTTTGGCGACGATGAAGTATTTTAGCAGGTTAACTTGATATCAACGAAGCAATTCATCCCAGCTAAGCATGGATTTGCTCTACTTACGCTGCAACCATCTGGTACTCCGAGTAATTGAACACATAACCTCCAATAACCCACATGACATTGTCACTAACAACAGCCTTGTGGGAAGCCCGGGCAAGCATCGGAACGTCATATTCTTCCCTTTCCCAAAATGACGCATTAGCTGTAAGCGAGCAGTCAGGGCCTGAAAGAAATAAAATTATTTCTCACTTTTTACTCATCTTCTGGAGTCAACTGCAATCATAAATTAAATATGTACATAAATTTCAAAACTGAATCAGACTTAGATTACACATATCCACAACATTAGAAACACACACAAAATGCTGGAGGAACTCAGCAGGTCAGGCAATATCTATGGAAATAAACAGTTCAAGCTTCAGGTTGAAACACTTCTTCAAGACTAAAAAGGAAGGGGGAAGATGACAGAATAACACTACATTAGTGTTAAAAATTAAGAAATAGTTTATGGATTGATAAAGAACAAATCACTGCCAGCAGTAACATGTTATACAACCTCTTTATACACTGCGGCCAAAAATCACAATAACCAACACCAAAAATCCAACACTTTTGTAAGCAATATACAGAAGGCATATTTGTAATTTATTTCCACCCATTACTGTTTTACTATTTATTGGCAATCAAGGAGAGCTTTAAAACTCACATAATCATTAAACACATTGTGATGATAGAGGAAAACATAATGAACTCACTGAAACTAACACCAAATTTCAGTGATTATTTTGGTTGCTGTGTCAAACAGGCTTTGGATGAACTGAGTGATGCAATCAACGGGCATGAAATAGCACATCCTGATGCCTTCCCCATCATTTTGGGGGCGGGGGGGGTCTTTAACCAGGCCAGCTTGATAAAGTCACTAAATAATTATCAACAAATCACTTGTAGTACCAGAGGAACCAACACACTGCACCACTGTTACACCACCATCAAGAGTGCTTACAATGCTATGCCACGACCACTCTTTGGAAAGTCTGATCACCTGGCTCTTCTTCTACTCCCTGAGCATACGCAGAGACTGAAGACTGCAGCACCAGTAGTGAGGACCAAGAAGGTACGGATGGGGAGGCGCAGGTTGCTTACATGACTGATTTGAATTGGTGTACTGGACGGGGTTGTATTCACCTTCAAGTCTGGATGAGTATGCCACAGTCATCAGCGACTTCATTCAGACCTGTGTGGATGAGTGTGTACCTACGAAGCTTACTGTACATTCCCAAACCAAAAGCCATGAATGAACCAGGAGGTATGTCATCTTCTGAGGGCTAGATCTGTGGCATTTAAGTCTGGCAGCCCAAGTCTGCACAAGAAAACCAGGTATGACTTGCAGAGAGCTATTCAAAGAGCCAACAGACAACTCCAAAGGAGATCGGAGACAATGTCGGATGCACATCAACTCTGGCAGGGTTTGTAGGTCATTACGTCCTACAAAGTAAAACCCAACATCATGAATGACAGTGATGCTTCACTTCCAGACGAGCTTTTTATGCAAGCTTTGAAAGGGAGAATAAAACTACAGCTATACGGATCCCTGTAGCATCCAGTGACCCTGCGATCTCTATCACAGAGGCCCTCCTCTTGTCTTTCAGGAGGGTGAACCCTCACAAGGTTGGAGTTCCTGACAATGCTCTAAAAACTTGTGTCAACCGACCTGCAGTGGTATTCAAAGACATTTTCAATCACTCATTGCTAGGGTTTGAAGTCCTACCTGCTTCAAAAGGGCAACAATTATACCAGTGCCCAAGAAGAGCAGCAAAAGCTGCCGTAACAACTATTGCCAGTAGCATTCACATTAAATGCTTTGAGAGGTTGGTCATGACTCGGATCAACTCTCATCTCAGTAAGGACATGGACCCACTGTAATTTGCTTATCACCACAATAAGTCTATAGCAGACACGATCTCAATGGCTCTTCATGCAGTCTTGGAACATCTGAGCAATATAAAATTCCTATGTCAGGATGCTGCTTATTGACTGTAGCTCAGTGTTTAACACCCCCATTCCTACAGTCCTGACTGAAAAGCTGCAGAACCTGGGCCTCTCTGCCTCCCTCTTCAACTGGATCCTTAACTTTCTAAGCAGAAGACCACAATCTGTGTGGATTGGAAATAACGTCTCCACCTCGCTGACAATTAACACTGGCACACCTCAGGGATGTGCGCGCAAACCACTGCTCTACCGTATGGCTCGGCATAGCTCAAATTTCATCAGTAAACTTGCTGATGAAACAACCATTGTTGGCAGAATCTCAGATGGTAACAAGAAGGTATACAGGAGCGAGATATACCATATAGTTGAGTGGTGTCATAACAACAACCTTGCACTCAACCATAGTAAGACTAAAGAGCTGATTGTGGACTTCAGAAACAGCAAGACGGGGAACACAAACCAATCCTCATAGAAGGATCAGAGGTGGAGAGAGTGCAATTTCAAGTTACTGTGTGTTGGTTCTCTGAAGACCTAACCTGGTCGTTACATAGTGATGCAGTGATAAAGGCAGGACAGTGGCTGTATTCTATTAGGAGTTTGAGGATATTTGGTTTGACACCTAAAACACTCAAAAACTTCTGGAGATGTACTGTGGACGGCATTCTGACTGGCTGCATCTCCTTCTGGTATGGGGGAGGGGGGGCTACTGCACAGGATCAAAGTAAGTTGCAGAAAGTTGTAACTTTAGTCAGTTCCATTATGGGTTCTAGCCTCTGTAGTATCCAAGACACCTTCAAGGAGTGGTGCCTCAGGGTGATGGCACCTATCATTAAGGACCTCCACCACCCAGGGCATTCCCTCTTCCCTCTTCTCATTGTACTGTCAGGGAGAAGGTACAGAACCCTGAAGGCACACAATCAGTGATTCAGGAATATTTATTTCTGTTTTTGCATTATTCTTTTAAATTTAACTATTATATATATGTGTGTGTGTATGTGTGTATATATATATATATATATACACACACATACATTTAAAAGTAATTCAGTTCTTTTTTTCTATATTTATCATGTATTGCAATATATTGCTGCCACAAAGTTAACAAATTGCATGATATATGCTGGTGATATTAAACCTGATTCTAACTTAAGGATCAGGGCAACATTGTGGGCCAAAAGGCCTGTACTGGGTTATATTGTTCTATGTTGTATGATCAGGGAATATGTTTAAAGACAGCGCCTTTTGAAAGTATTCCGTGCCCCCAGCCCTCAGTTCACATAAATATGTAATACAAACAGAGATTTTATCATTTAACTGAAAAAATTTTTTGTGAATCACATGCTCCTTTTTTCACAGTAGAACTCAAAAATAGGAAAATTGTAAAGCATGAAAAACTAAAAATACAAAACTGAAATGTCAGCAATTCAAAAGCATTTATCCCCCTTTGCTCAGTACTTAGCTGAGTGACATCTCACAGTTATTACAGCCAGTAGTCTTTCTGGACATGTCTCTATTAGCTTTGCACACATGACGGAGCAAAATTTGCCCAGACGTCTTTGCAAAATTGGTCAAGCTGTACCAGGTTAGTTAAGGGGCACTAGTAAACAGCAAACCTGAGATCTTGCCTGATTTACTTAATCAGGTTCAGGTCAGGACTCTGGCTGGGCTACTCAAGGACATCAATTTTCTTCATTTGAAGTCTCTCCACGGTTGCTCTGGCAGGTCGTTGCCTGCTGAAAGACGAACTTCCTCCCGAGTTTAAGCTTTCTGGCAGAGGCTCTCATGTTTTTATTCAGGATCTCTCTGTATTTAGCGGCATTCGTCTTCCCATCAATCCTGACCAGATTTCTAGTCACTGCTGCGAAAAGCTTCCCCATAGCATGAGGCTACCTCCACCATACTTTACATTAGGGATAGAGTTACCTGGCTCTTGTGAAGTATTAGATTTAAGCCACATGTACCTCCTAGTGTTGATGCCAAAAAAGTTCCACTCATCTGACCACTGCGTTCAGACAAATGCAACGTTGCCATTTATTTCAAGAGGAATAGAATATAAAAGCAAGGAGATAATGCTGAGGCTTTATAAGACACTAGTCAGGCCGCACTTGGAGTATTGTCAACAGTTTTGTGCCCCATATCTCAGAAAGAATGTGTTGTCATTGGAGACAGTCCAGAGGAGGTTCACGAGGATGATTCTAGAAATGAAGGGGTTAACATATGATGAGCATTTGGCAGCTCTGCGCCTGTACTCATTGGAATTTAGAAGAACGCAAAGGGTATCTCATTGAATCCTACCAAATGTTGAAAAGACTAGATAAAGTGGACATGGAGAAGATGTTTTCCATGATGCAGGTATCCAGAACTAGAAGGCTCTGCCTCAAAATTGAGGGGCAACCTTTTAGAACAAAGATAAGGCAATTTTTTTTTTAGCCAGTGAGTACTGAATCCGCAGTCTCTGCCATAGACTACGGTGGAGACCAAGCACGTGGTTATATTTAAAGCGGAATTTGATAGTTTCATGTTTGGTAACGGCATCAAAGGATATGGCAAGAAGGCAGGTGTATGGGGTTGAGTAGGATCCAGTATCAGATATGATGAAAGCGGACTCCATGGGCTGAATGGCTTGATTCTGTTCCTATGTCTTATGGACCACTTGACCTTCTTCCACATCCTTGCAGTATCTTCTAAGTGGTGCTTTGCAAAGTCTTTACAGGCAAGGATATGCTTTTTACTTAGCCAGGTCTTCCTTGCCACTCCTCCATAAATACCCTTTTTGTGCAAGACCTTAGAGATGGTGGACCAATGAACTTCATCTCCGGTTGCAGCCACTAACTTCTGCTGAGTGACAGAAGGTGACAAAGCAGCCGCTCTTACAAGTGCCATTCTTCTCCAGCAGCTAAGTTTAGAGGGGTGGTCTGAACTAGGCAGTGTGGCTGCGGTTTCTTATTTTTTCCACTTTTCATGATGCACTACACTGAGTTCCCAGTACGTTCAGTACCTTTGAGACGTCCTTGTACCCTTCCCGAGATCTGTACTTCTCTATTATCATTTCCCTGATTTGTCCTGAATCCTCTTTTGTCTTCATTTTTGGTTTGTCCTGTTGAAAATCTATCATATTGTTGGACCTTACAGAGAGAGAGAGTATTTATTCAAGTGATCCTCCAATTTTCTACCTCAACAAACTGGGTGAGAGTTGGTAAGGTAATACAAGTATTGCACCTGAGGAAAGTTAGCTTAATAATTACAAAGGGTATGACACTTTTTCAGCCTCACAATTTTGGTTTTTAATTATTACTAAATTGTTGGTTTTTGGCATGATGCAAAAAGTTATGTTGATTAGCTCAAAAAATTCTTACTTCAAATTTAGAAAATGGACCAGTAAAATCAACTGAATTGAACTGATTTGAATTGAATGATCTTTATTGTCATTATACATGGGTACAATGAAACTCTTAACAACAGGAATTCTGCAGATGCTGGAAATTCAAGCAACACACATCAAAGTTGCTGGTGAACGCAGCAGGCCAGGCAGCATCTCTAGGAAGAGGTGCAGTCGACGTTTCAAGCCGAGACCCTTCGTCAGGACTAACTGAAGGAAGAGTGAGTAAGGGATTTGAAAGTTGGAGGGGGAGGGGGAGATCCAAACTGATAGGAGAAGACAGGAGGGGGAGGGATGGAGCCAAGAGCTGGACAGGTGATAGGCAAAAGGGATACGAGAGGATCATGGGACAGGAGGTCCGGGAAGAAAGACGGGGGGGGGGGGACCCAGAGGATGGGCAAGGGGTATATTCAGAGGGACAGAGGGAGTAAAAGGAGAGTGGCCTCCCCCTCGTACCTCATCTGTTACTTATTTTTATACACACATTCTTTCTCTCACTCTCCTTTTTCTCCCTCTGTCCCTCTGAATATACCCCTTGCCCATCCTCTGGGTACCCCCCCCCACCCCTTGTCTTTCTTCCTGGACCTCCTGTCCCAAGATCCTCTCGTATCCCTTTTGCCTATCACCTGTCCAGCTCTTGGCTCCATCCCTCCCCCTCCTGTCTTCTCCTATCATTTTGGATCTCCCCCTCCCCCTCCCACTTTCAAATCCCTTACTCATTCTTCCTTCAGTTAGTCCTGACGAAGGGTCTCGACCTGAAACGTCGACTGCACCTCTTCCTAGAGATGCTGTCTGGCCTGCTGCGTTCATCAGCAACTTTTATGTGTGTTACAATGAAACTCTGTTTGGTTTCCTCTCAGGCAATTAAATAAAGCGGGAGATAAAAACAAGACAGTAATAGAAAAACAGTATTAAATAGATAAGTAGCAGAAAATAAGTTGCAGCAGCACCATAATATCACAGTAATGCACAAAGTGCCGTTAGTTCAAGTATTTGAGTCCTTGTGTATGCATGTGTGTGCTCAGTTTCAGTCATTGTTCTGTGGGAGTGGTGTGATGGAGGCCACAGCTCTGGGATAGAAGCTGTTCCTCAGTCTATTTGTTCTGGCTTTTAGTGTCCTGAACCTTTTGCTGGACAGCAGCGGGTCAAACAGGGAGTGGCCAAGGTGTGTTGTGTCTCTGGTTATGCTGATTGCTTTCCTCCTGAGTCTGCTGGAATAGATGGTGTCGGCCTGCTTCTGAAAGAGCCCTTGCAGAAATGATGGGTCAAATACTACAAGTCACTGTAGTTATTAACAGGCAACTGGTTCATAGCTCAGCAAAAGCCACCATCTTCAATGAAATTGGTTGGATAAGTTATTGTGAGAGGAATCAGTGAAAAACTCACCTTGCCACCCATCGTAGCATATACAAGCTTTTGTATCATTCAAGTCACAGTTACCACGATTTGGATATCCACAATCACTTAAGCAGTAAGATATATCACATGATTCTCCTTTCCAATGTTCTTCACACAGACATTGCACAGTGGTATTGTCCGCTCCTTCCACACATTTTCCATGTCCTGAACAGTTGTTTGGGCAAGAGTTGATGCTATTCAAAGAAAGTAAATTAAACAGTATAATTATAATTGAAAAGCAGAATAAACTCAAAAGACTAAAGAGACTATAAGATATAGGAGTAGAACTACACCGTTTGACCCATCATGTCTGCTCCACTATTCAATCATGGCTGAATTATTTTCCCTCTGAATGATATTCTCCTGCCTTATCCCTATAATCTTTGATACCCTTGGTTAAGGGGGAAAATAATTCAGCCATGATTGAATATTAACCTCCACATTAAATATATACATTACACAATATCATTGCAGAAGATGTGGCCTGGACTGAGCATGCAAGTACAATTACAAAGAAAGCAAGGCTCAGGAGTCACACTACCAGATTCAGGAACAACTATTACCCCTTAACTATCAGGCTCTTGAGCAAAAAAGGATAACTACACTCATCTACTGAGATGTGCCGACAACCAATTACCACACCTTAAGGACTCTTAATCTTCATGCTCTCTTTATTTATTGTGATCCATTTATATTTGCATTTGCACAGTTCGTTGTTTTCTATGCTCTTGCTTTCTGATCCTGTTTACAGTTACTATTCTACAGATTTGCTGAGAGTGCCCACAGGAAAAGGAATCGCAGGGTTGTATGTGATGACATCTATGTATTTACTTTGAACTTGGAACTTCACTTGCCCCATCACTGAACTATTCCCACAACCTATGGACTCACTTTCAAAGACTCTTCATGTTCTCAATATTTATTGCTTATTTATTTATTATTATTATCTTTTTCTCTATTGGATTTGCAGTTTGCTGACTTTTGCATATTGGTTGTTTGTCTGTCCTGTTGGTGTGGTTTCCCATTGATTCTATTATGGTTCTTGGATTTACTGAATATGCGTACAAGAAAAGGAACCTCAGGTTTACATATGGTGACAAATATGTACTTTGGACTTTGACTTCACCTCCACAGCCATCTGTGGCAATGAATCGCACAGATTCACCACCCTCTGACTAAAAAATATGTTCTAAAGGGACATCCTTGAATTCTGAGGCTGTGCCCTCTGCCCTGGACTTCCCAACTATAGGAAACACCTTTTTCACATCCACTCTCTCTAGACCTTTCAATATTCAGTAGGTTTCAATGAGATATCCTCTCAACCTTCTAAACTCTAGTTTAGGCCCAGAGTACAGGCCCAAAGTCCTCAAATGCTCCTCATGCATCAATTCTTTCTTTCCTGGGATCATTCTCATGAACTTCTTCTAGACCAGGGTTTCCCAAGTTTTTTGTGTCATGGACCAATACCATTAAACAAGGGGTCCTTGGATCCTAGTTTGGGAACCCCTGCTCTCGACCCTCTCTATTACTAACACATCATTTCTCAAACACGGGAAATTCTGCAGATGCTGGAAATCCAAAGCAACACACACAAAATGCTATAGACAATAGACAATAGCCAATAAGTGCAGGAGTAGGCCATTCAGCCCTTCGAGCCAGCACCGCCATTCACTGTGATCATGGCTGATCATCCACAATCAGTATCCAGTTCCTGCCTTATCCCCATAACCTTTGATTCCGCTATCTTTAAGAGCTCTATCCATCTCTTTCTTGAAAGCATCCAGAGACTTGGCCTCCACAGCCTTCTGGGGCAGAGCATTCCATACACCCACCACTCTCTGGGTGAAAAATGCTGGTGGAACTCAGGGCGTCAGACTGCAACTATGGAAGTAAATAAACATTCAACATTTCTGACATAGAGACTTCCTCCAGATCTTACTTCTTAGATGTGGGACCCAAACTCCTCAAATATACCAAATACAAACCAATGCCTTATAAACCTTCAACATTACATCCTGGCTTTTATACAGTCGGCCCTCTATACCTGAAAGTTCCGCATCCGCAGATTCAACCAACCGCGGATCGGGATCATAAAACAAAAACGGAAGTTCTCTCTCCAGCACTCGTTGTTTGAGCACTGTTCGTCTCGCGTCTCATTCAGTCACTACTTGTGTTGTGTACACCCTTTGTTTCTGTGAAAAAATGCTTTATACTTTATTGTCGCCAAACAATTGGTACTAGAACGTACAATCATCACAGCGATATTTGATTCTGCACTTCCCACTCCCTGGATTACAAATATTAAATATTATAGAGACTACTAGACAGGTATATGGAGGAATCTAAGGTGGGGGCTTATATGGGAGGCAGGGTTTGAGGGTCGGCACAACATTGTGGGCTGAAGGGCCTGTACTGTGCTGTACTATACTATGTTCTACATTTTGGTAGGTCAAATATGATGGCAGAATATAGTATTAATGGTAAGACTCTTGGCAGTGTGGTGTTAAAAATATTTTAAAATAGTAAAAATTAGTAAACATTAAAATTGTAAATTATAAATCATAAATAGAAAATAGAAAAATGGAAAGTAAGGTAGTGCAAAAAAACCGAGAGGCAGGTCCGGATATTTGGAGGGTACGGCCCAGATCTGGGTCAGGATCCGTTCAGCAGTCTTATCACAGTTGGAAAAAAACTGTTCCCAAATCTGGCCGTACGAGTCTTCAAGCTCCTGAGTCTTCTCCCGGAGGGAAGAGGGACGAAAAGTGTGTTGGCCGGGTGGGTCGTGTCCTTGATTACCCTGGCAGCACTGCTCCGACAGTATGCAATGTAAAGTGAGTCCACAGACAGAAGATTGGTTTGTGTGATGTGCTGCACCGTGTTCATGATCTTCTGCAGTTTCTTTCGGTCTTGGACAGGACAACTTCCATACCAGGTTGTGATACACCCGAGAAGAATGCTTTCTACGGTGCATCTATAGAAATTAGTGAGGGTTTTAGGGGACAGGCCAAATTTCTTTAGTTTTCTCAGGAAGTAGAGGCGCTGGTGGGCTTTCTTGGCAGTGAACTCTGCTTGGTTGGACCAAGTCAGGTCATTTGTGATATTGACCCCAAGGAATTTAAAGCTGTTGACCTGTTCCACTTGCGCACCACTGAAGTAAATTGGGTTGTGCAGTCCGCTACTCCTTCTGAAGTCAACAACCAATTCCTTCCTCTTGCTGACGTTGAGGGATAGGTTATTGTCTTCACACCATGCCACCAGGTTCTTAATTCTTAAAATGGCTCCTAAAAAGCAATTGGTGGTCAAAGCAATTCCTCAAAGGCTAAGAAGGAGCGTAAAGTACTGTAATCTAGAGATGATTAGAAGTATTATTCGTTGTTTGAGCATTGTTTGCCTCACGTCTCGTTCATTCACTACTTGTGTTGTGAGTGAGAGGAAGGAGTTTAAAGCTAGTAAGGGATGGCTAGCTAGCTACGTAAAGCACTACAGCCTCAAAAAATTAAAGATCACTGGATAATCGGCATCGGCTAATACCGAGGCAGCATCAGTGTTCCCAGAAGAGCTATGATGGTTGCACCTGTACTGAACATGTACAGACTTTTTTTCTTGTCATTATTCCCTTAAGAATACAGTATAACAACTATTTACATAGCATTTACATTGTATTAGGTATTATAAGTAATTTAGAGATGATTCAAAGTATATGGGAGAATGTTCATAGGTTATATGCAAATACTTCGCCAGCTTGGTATCAGCTCCTCCCTCTGCAATTGGACCTTGGACTTTCTGACTAACAGGCCCCAATCTGTTAAATTAGACCACCTCTCCCTGAATACTCACCCTGAATACTCACCTCTCCACTCTCACCCTGAACACTGGCGTGCCTCAAGGCCGTGTGCTGAGCCCTCTTCTGTACTCCCTTTTCACCTATGACTGCGTCCCTGTACACGGTTCTAACTCCATAATCAAGTTCGCAGACGACACCACAGTGGTTGGCCCCGATCAGAGGGGATGATGAGACGGCCTACAGGGACGAGGTCCAGCACCTGGCCGCGTGGTGTGCCCATAACAACCTGGCCCTGAACACCCAGAAGACCAAGGAGATTATTGTGGACTTCAGCGTGTGGTGAAAACTGCCCAGCAGATTAATGGCACCCAATTGCCCACCATTGAGAACATTTACCATAAACACTGCCTGGGCAGGGTGAAAAGCATTATCATGGATGCATCTCAACCTAACCATGGACTTTTTAACTCTCCTCCCATCTGGTAGGCGCTACAGGAGCCTCCGCTCCCGCACCAGCAGGCACAGGAAGAGCTTCTTCCCTGAGGCTGTGACCCTGCTGAACTTCACATCACAGCGCTAAGCAGTATTGCACCCACATTAGACTATCTCAGTACTTTTAAATTTGTATGCTGTAGCACTTACTTTTTATTCACAGTTATTTTGTAAATAATACTATTCTTTTGCACTTCTGGTCAGATGCATTTCATTGGCTTTGTATCTGTACTTGGCTCAATGACAATAAAGTTGAATCTAATCTAATACGGGACTTGAGCATCCATGGAATTTGGTATCCGTTGGGGGGGGGTCCTGGAACCAAATCCCTGGGGATACGGAGAGCCGACTATTCTTGTCCTCTTGAAATGAATTCCATTTGCTTTCCTTACCACTGACTTGACAGGCAAGTTAACCTTTAGGGAATCCTACACAAAGACTCCCAAGTCCCTTGGCCCCTCCAATTTTAGAATTTGCTGCTTCCTTAGAAAATAATCTAAACTAAAGTTTTAAATATTAATTATTATGTTATTCATTGTCCTGAGAAACTCAAACTCTGAATCCTTTGGAACTATTGGTCCAAATAACTCATATTTTGTTTGTAGGTTGAAAGGTAACTCATCAGTTTGAAAAGGCACTATGAAACTTGGAAAAGGAAAAAGACAGCCATTTCCCAGCTTCACATTGTTTTTTTTTGCCTGCATTAGCTGACTGCTGCTCAAATAGCAACAAGATAGCAAATTTTAGTCTCTTTATTTTCTTTGTCCAAGTAGATTTCTGTGATCTTAAATGCCATAAAATTAGATCCATTTAACAAATGCTGTTAAAATCAACTGTCAAAAGCCTTGTAAAGTGTTTAAAGACTTCGATGTATAAGTGTTGGGTGCCATATTACTTAAAAATGATATTTAAATTCCATATTTATTTACATCTCTCAATGCATTCTTCCTTGGCCTTGATCATGTTTTTCCTGATCTTCTTGCAGCTCTTTTTGTAAACTACAGCTCCTGTTGTTGTCTTCTTTGTTTTCTCCAGGTCTCTTCTGGTGTCACACATTTCCAGGATCTCCTCTGTTACCTAGCGTTTTTCCAATGCGTTTTCCAAGTATGTCATTGGTTGTTTATGTCATCACTTCATTGAACTTCGCTGTTAATGTTTCAAAATCTTCGTCAAGCGTCAGCAATGGTACAAATTTTCCTCCAGCTGTAGCTTTTCAGATTTTTGGATCATTTGGATCTCTTCTGGGGAAGGTGGGACCCATACAGATTGGATGGGTTACACCTGAACTTGAGGGGGAGTAATATCCTTGCATGTAGGTTTCCTAGCATGGTTCGGGAGGGATTAAACTAATTTGCAAGGGGGATGGGACCCGGAGTGATAGAGCAGTGGAAGAAGTGCATGGAGTAAAGTCAGATCTAACAGATAAAGAGGCTTTGAGGAAAGAGGAGCAGAATAAACAGCGTAAAGGTAGTAAGGTAGAAGGGCTAAAGTGTGTGTACTTCAATACAAGAAGCATCAGGAATGAAGGTGATGAACTGAGAGCTTGGATACATACATGGAATTATGATCTAGTGGCCATTACAGAAACTTGGCTGGCACCAGGGCAGGAATGGATTCTCAATATTCCTGGATTTCAGTGCTTCAAAAGGGATAGTGGGGGGGGGGGAAGGGGAGGAGGAGTGGCATTACTGGTCAGGGATACAATTACAGCTACAGAAAGGGTGGGTAATATAGCAGGATCCTCTTTTGAGTCAGTATGGGTGGAAGTCAGGAACAGGAAGGGAGCAGTTACTCTACCGGGGGTATTCTATAGGCCCCCTGGTAGCAGCAGAGATACCGAGGAGCAGATTGGGAGGCAGATTTTGGAAAGGTGCAAAAATAACAGGGTTGCTATCATGGGTGACTTTAACTTCCCTGATATTGATTGGCACCTGATTAGTTCCAATGGTTTGGACGGGGCAGAGTTTGCTAAGTGTGTCCAGGACGGATTCCTGTCACAGTATGTTGACAGACCGACTGGGGGAATGCCATACTAGATCTAGTATTAGGTAACGAACCGGGTCAGGTCACAGATCTCTCAGTGGTGAGCATCTGGGGGACAGTGACCACCGCTCCCTGGCCTTTACCATTATCATGGAAAAGGACAGAATCAGAGGACAGGAAAATTTTTAATTGGGGAAGGGCAAATTATGAGGCTATAAGGCTAGAACTTGAGAGTGGAAATTGGAATGATGTTTTTGCAGGGAAATGTACTATGGACATGTGGTCGATGTTTAGAGATCTCTTGCAGGATGTTAGGGATAAATTTGTCCCGGTGAGAAGATAAAGAATGGTAGGGTGAAGGAACCATGGGTGACAAGTGAGGTGGAAAATCTAGTCAGGTGGAAGAAGGAAGCATACGTGAGGATTAGGAAGCAAGGATCAGATGGGTCTATTGAGGAAAATTGGGTAGCAAGAAAGGAGCTTAAGAAGGGGCTGAGGAGAGCACGCAGGGGGCATGAGAAGGCCTTGGCGAGTAGGGTAAAGGAAAACTCCAAGGCATTCTTCAATTATGTGAAGAACAAAAGGATGACAGGTGTGAAGGTAGGACCAATTAGAGATAAAGATGTGCCTGGAGGCTGTGGAAGTGAGCGAGGTCCTCAATGAATACCTCTCTTGAGAGGGAACTTGATGACGGTGAGGACAATATGAGTGAGGTTGATGTTCTGCAGCATGCTGATATTAAGGGAGCGGAGGTGTTGGAGTTGTTAAAATACATTAGGACAGATAAGTCCCCGGGGCCTGACGGAATATTCCCCAGGCTACTCCACGAAGTGAGGGAAGAGATTGCTGAGCCTCTGGCTAGGATCTTTATGTCCTCGTTATCCACGGGAATGGTACCAGAGGATTGGAGGGAGGTGAATGCTGTCCCCTTGTTTAAAACAGCTAGCAGAGATAGTCCAGATAATTATAGACCAGTGAGCCTTACGTCTGGGGTGGGAAAGCTGTTGGAGAAGATTCTTAGAGATAGGATCTATGGGCATTAAGAGAATCATGGTCTGATCAGGGAGAGTCAGCATGGCTTTGTGAAGGGCAGATCGTGTCTAATAAGCCTGATAGAGCTCTTTGAGGAGGTGACCAAGCATATAGATGAGGGTAGTGCAGTAGATGTGATCTACATGGATCTTAGTAAGGCATTTGACAAGGTTCCACATGGTAGGCTTATTCAGAAAGTCAGAAGGCATGGGATCCAGGGTGGTTTGGCCAGGTGGATTCAGAATTGGCTTGCCTGCAGAAAGCAGAGGGTCGTGGTAGAAGGAGTACATTTGGATTGGAGGGTTGGAACTGGTGGTGTCCCACAAGGATCGGTTCTGGGACCTCTACTTTTCATGATTTTTATTAACGACCTGGATGTGGGGGTAGAAGGGTGGGTTGGCAAGTTTGCAGGCGACACAGAGGTAGGTGGTGTTGTGGATAGTGTAGAGGATTGTCGAAGATTACAGAGAGACACTGATAGAATGCAGAAGCGGGCTGAGAAGTGGCAGATGGGAGTTCAACCCGGAGAAGTATAAGGTGGTACACTTTGGAAGGACAAACTCCAAGGCAGAGTACAAAGTAAATGGCAGGATACTTGCTAGTGTGGAGGAGCAGAGGGATCTGGGGGTACATGTCCACAAATCCCTGAAAGTTGCCTCACAGGTAGATAGGGTAGTTAAGAAAGTTTATGGGGTGTTAGCTTTCATAAGTCGAAGGATAGAGTTTAAGAGTCGCGAAGTAATGATGCAGTTCTATAAAACTCTGGTTAGGCCACACTTGGAGTACTGTGTCCAGTTCTGGTCGCCTCACTAGAGGAAGGATGTGGAAGCATTGGAAAGGGCACAGAGGAGATTTACCAGGATGCTGCCTGGTTTAGAGAGTATGGATTATGATCAGAGATTAAAGGAGCTAGGGCTTTACTCTCTGGAGAGGAGGAGGATGAGGGGAGACTGATAGAGGTATACAAGATATTAAGAGGAATAGATGCAGTGGACAGCCAGCACCTCTTCCTCAGGGCATTACTGCTCAATACAAGAGGACATGGCTTTAAGGTAAGTGGTGGGAAATTCAAGGGGGATATTAGAGGAAGGTTTTTTACTCAGAGAGTGGTTCGTGCGTGGAATGCACTGCCTGACTCAGTGGTGGAGGCAGATACACTAGTGAAATTTAAGAGACTACTAGACAGGTATATGGAGGAACTTAAGGTGGGGGGTTATATCAGAGGCAGGGTTTAAGGGTCGGTACAACATTGTGGGCCAAAGGGCCTGTACTGTGCTGTAATATTCTATATTCTATGTTCTATTGTTGTGGCTCTCGATCCCAGATCAAAACCAGTTCTGCAACGATCTGGCTAAGCAACACACACAAAATGCTGGTGGAACGCAGCAGGCCAGACAGCATCCATAGGAAGAAGCACAGTCGACGTTTCAGGCCGAGACCCGTCGAAAGGTCTCGCCCACGAACGTCGAATGTGCTTCTTCCTATGGATGCTATCTGGCCTGCTGAGTTCCACCAGCATTTTGCGTGTGTTGCTTGAATATCCAGCAGCTGCAGATTTCCTCGTGTTAACGATCTGGCAGTGATGTATTCCACTGGGTGCAAGCCAGGTCCAACACCATAATGCCTTGTGCCCTTCAAGGGTGTTTGCAAGCATCATGTTGTTGTAGCTGACGAATTCAAGTAGGCAAAATCCTCGCTCGTTGGTTACAGCATTACAGGAGGGCTGCAGAATTCCTTCCAGTCTTTCAGTGCTTCTGCACCCACATTGGCATTCCAGTCCCCCTGGATGATTAGAATGTCCCTTTTGTCTACCTTGTCAATAATGCCCTAGAGTTGGGTGCAGAATTCCTCCACTTGGTCATCTTCATAGTCAGTTGTTGGTGCGTACACCTGTATTACTATGATATTGAAAGGTGCTGCTCTCAGGTGAATGGAAATAAGCCTGCTGGATACTGCGTGGCACCTGAGTACTGAGTTTTTGATACTCTTGTTGATAAGAAACCCTACACCATTGGCATGTTTGTCAAATTCTCCACTGTAGTATAGTATATGGCCTTCCTCAGTAAGATGTTCACCAAGGTTTTTCTCACCTAACTTCACAGAGCCCCAAGATGTGCCAGGGACACCTCTCTAGCTCATATGTGAGATCCTGCAGTTCCCTTGCTTCAGTAAGAATGGATTAAGAGACAGTGCACAGAAATAGAAGATAGCCTGAACAAGAACAACACCAGGCGAGCATTTCAAATTGTGAGGTATCTCACTGAACAGAGACGGTCACGAGTCAGCACAATCCAAGACAAAGAAGGAAACTGTCTCACAGAAGATGAAGACATTCTCAACATAGAGACTGAGTATTGTTCAGACCTCTACAATCAAGGAAACGACAGCCAGGAATCGCCAAACGACGATGACTTTCCAATTCTGCAGGAAGAAGCAGAAGCAGACATAAAATTGTTGAAGAATGGGAAAGCTGCAGGAATAGCCAACATCCCGGCTGAGCTGATCAAACAGAGAGGAGAAAAAGTGAAAGACATCCTCACCAATATCTGCAACAAAATCTGGCAGACTGGGGAATGGCCAACATCCTGGACAAAATCTCTCATCATCACTCTCCCCAAGAAAGGCAACTTACAACAGTGCCAGAATTACAGAATCATCATCAGCCATGCATGCAAAGTGATGTTGAAAGTCATCTTGCAGACTCAAACCACAGGCAGAAGAAATAATCGCCAAAGAGCACACTGGATTCAGAAGTGATAACAGAACAGATATCCACCCTCCAGGTACCGTGCAAGAAATACAACCAACATCAACAGGACATTTTCCACGTATTCATAGACATCAAGAAGGCATTTGATAGGGTGTGGCTTGATGCACTCTGGGCCACAATGAAGAAATAGATCATGGGCCAGAAACTGACCCAAACCATCAAGCAGCTCCACATCAAAGCTAGGAGTGCAGTACTTGTTCAAGGCACAGTTGGAGAGTGTACCACACATCAGCTGGAGTCTGACAAGACTGTCTCCTTTCACCTGTGCTGTTCAACATTTTCCTTGAGCAAATAATGACAGATGACCTGGAAGACCATAATGACACAGTCGGCATCGGAGGACAGATCATAACCAATCTCATGTTCACCAATGACATTGATGGGTTGACAGGAAGTAAGGATGAACTGGCCTGCCTTGTGAACTGGCTGGACGATACATCTACCAGATATGGCATGGAGACCAGCACCGAGAAACAGTGAGGAGCCAGGCATTAGAAATTAGATGCTTCAGAAGGCTCCTCGGCATCTCCTATACAGATCATGTTTCAGACAACAAAGTATAAAGAACCATCACCCAGCGAAGATCTACTGTCCACAGTAAAGAAGAGGAAACTGAGATGGTATAGCCACATAATAAATCAAGTGGACTCGCAAAGACCATTCTTCAGGGAACAGTACAGGGGAAAAGTGAAAGGGGCAGACCGAGGAGGAAATGGACAGACAACATTGCAGAGTGGATCAGAGAGAGCTTTGTCACAACCCAGGCACTCGCCCACAACCGTGAGAGATGGAGGCAAATGGCTCATCTGTACAGCATCTCTATGACCCAGAGGGGTTATAAGATCAGTAACCATAACCATAATTTATTTATGGTACTTAGAATCTATCCTTTATCACCCCTAAACTGAGATGGTAGTTAGGAATGTGTTGAGAATCACAAAGGCTAATACTTCCTCAAAGCTATTAATGATCCAATTTTTTTTTTGTCAATGACAATCTGGTAGTTTTATTCTCATTCCTGGGTGTAGCTTCTTTAAAATCTCCAAGATTAATTACTTAATGCCCAACAGCTTTGTTGGAACTTGAAATTGATTAATGGATTGGTCCAGTACTCAAGTTATCAACTTGATAACTATTCTATGTATTCCCCTCTTCATTTCACCAGGATAACATCAATGAGAAACAGCAACACAGATCCACCCCAAGTTATAGCAGGGTTCCTTTCCTGTGAGCAATTCACAAACCGGACTGTTTGCAAGTTGCAAGTGCAGCCACAAACTCAATTCCCAGGTGACAGAAGATGCCTGAAACCCTATTTAGACGAATGATGGGAGAATCGCAATGAAACCTATAGAATATGGGACGTGGATTTGAAGAGGATGTTTCATGTGGGGGCGGGGGGGGGTCTAAGACCAGAAGGTGCAGTCTCAAAATGGAAGGATGTCCCTTTAGAACAGAGATGAGGAGAAATTTCTTTAGCCAGAGGGTAGTGAATCTATGGAATTCATTGCCACAGATGGCTGTGGAGTCCAAGTCACTGAGTGTATGTAAAGCAGAGGTTGATAGGCTCTTGATTAGTAAGGGCATCAAAAGTAATGGGGATAAGGCAGAAGAATGGGATTGAGAATGATAAAATGGCAAAGCAGTCTTAGTAGGCTGAATGGCCTAATTCTACTCCTATGTCTTATGGTCTCCGAAATATTTATTTACAGGTATGGGCTGTAAGAAAGGTGGGCATTTTGTAACCTGGAGAGAGCATATAGTCTGGCATTGTTGTGGGGAGCAGGCAGGCTACTGCACAGGATCGAAATAAGCTGCAAAAAGCTATAAAATTAGCCAGCTCCATCATGGGCATTAGCCTCCATAGTATCATGGTCATCTTCAAGGAATGGTGCCTCAGAAATGTGGCATCCATCATTAAAGATCTCCAGGACATGCCCTCTTCTCATTATCACCATCAGGACGGAGGTACAGAAGTCTGACGGTACACGCTCAACGATTCAGGAACAGCTTCTTCCTCTCTCCGGTTTCTAAATGGCCACTGCCGGTGATATTAAACCTGATTCTGAGACTACTTCCACTTAAAAAGAAAACCAAACAGAGTTTAATCACAGATCATTAATGATCTGCACATAAGATTTGGCCATGAGCAATTTAAATGCCATAAAGAATAACTACTCACCATAAACTAATTTGAGCATTTACTATTACTAAAATACTTGTATACCATTATAACTAATCAATAAGTGAAGAAAATGCAAGTAGTAATAATTGTCATTTGGCTTGGCTTGGTTTGTCACCTAAAACACTCGAAAACAGATGTGCTGTGAAGAGCATTCTGGTTGGCTGCATCACTGCTGGGACCACTGTACAGAATCGAAAGAAGCTACAGAAAGTTGTAAGATTAGTCAGCTCCATCTTGGGTACTAGCTTCTGTAGTATCCAAGACATCTTCAAGCACCGCTTCCACAGAAAGGCAGCGTCATTCATTAAGGAGCCCCATCACCTAAGACATGCTTTCTTCTCATTGTTACCATCAGGAAAGAGATATAGAAGCCTGAAGGCACACAGTCAGCGATTCAGGAACAGCTTCTTCCCCGCTGTCACCTGGTTCCTAAATAGACACATGAAGCCAAAACAGGAGCCCCTCCTTTACTCCCTGTATACCCATGACTGTATCGCCACCCACAGCTACAATCTGCTAATTAAATTTGCCAACAACACTACATTGATTGGCTTTATCTCAAACAATAACAAGGTCACCTAAAGAAGTCATCTCTCTGACACAGTGGTGTCAAGAAAACAACCTCTCCCTCAATGTCACAAAAACAAAGGAGCTGGTTGTGGATTACAGGAGGAATGGAGATGGGCTAACCCCTATCGACATCAATGGATCTGGGGTTGAGAGGGTAAACAGCTTCAAGTTCCTCAGCATCTACATTACCGAGGACCTCACGTAGTCTGTACACACCAGCTGTGTGGTGAAAAAGGCACAACAACACCTCTTTCAGTTCAGACGGTTCGAGAAGTTTGGTATGGGCCCCAAATTCCAAGCGCTTTCTACAGGGGCACAATTGAGAGCATCCTGACTGGCTGCATCACTGCCTGATATGGGAGCTGTACTTCCCCTAATTGCAAGACTCTGCACCGAGTGGTGCGGACAGCCCAACGCATCTGTAGTTGTGAACTTCCCATGATTCAGCACATTTACGAGGACAGGTGTGTAAAAAGGGCCCAAAGGATCATTGGGGACCCAAGATATCCCAATCATAATCTATTCCAGCTGCTTCCATCACGGAAACGGCACCACAGCATAAAAGCCAGGACCAACAGGCTCCGGGACAGCTTATTCCACCAGGCCATCAGACTGATGAACTCATGCTGATTTGAATGTACTCTATATTACATTAACTGTTCTATTTATTATAAATTATTATAAATTACTATGATTGCACACGGCACATTTAGATGGAGACGTAATATACAAGATTTTTACTCCTCATATATGAAGGATGTAAGAAATAAAGAAAGTCAATCCAGTACAACACTATCTCACTTTTTTATTTTTCTTTTGCACTATTTTTAATTTAACTATTTAATATACATATATACACTTACTGCAATTGATTTATTTTTCTATATTATCATGTATTGCATTGTAATGCTGCCTCTAAGTTAACAAATTTCACGACATATGCTGGTGACAGTAAACCTGATTCTGATTCACATGCTGGTCAACTCTGCACAAATACCTTTAAACATATCCTCCGTACACTAGCGGACATGGATTTAAGGGAGAGCAGAAAATTAAAAGGAGAACTGAGGGGTAGTGTTGTAGGGAATTCTGGATATAGAACATAGAACAGTACTGGCCCTTCAGCCCATAATGCTGTAGCAATCTATATAAACTGACTCCACAATGCGCAAGAGCATGATGAAATATCTTTAATACAGCTTGGCCAAATAAGTGCTGCACCAGCAACTCTCAAGTAGCTAAAACCATCTGGGAGAATTCAACCCATTTGATTAGCAACCCATACAGCACCAAAGTATTCATTCCCTCCACCACCAGCACACAGTAGCCGCAGTGTGCTCTATCCAGAACACAACAACAAAAGAGAACAAGACCCAGGAGCCTTCCTTCAAGCTTGCTGTGCCATCTAATATTATCAAAGCTGATCCACCCCAGGCCTCAACTCCTCTGTTACACCAGTTCCAACAGCCTTCAATTCCCTGATCACTCAAAATAAATGATTCACCTCCTACAAAGGCAGAGCCTCCACAAGTCTCCAGGGCTGAGAATGCAAGAGATAGGCCACACCCTGCAAGAAGAAATTCCTATGCAGCTCAATTTAAACCACCTTATAACAATTTCCCCTTATTTGAAACTCTCCCACCAGTGGAAACATTTGACATCTGCGGCACCCCAACTAATCTTATATTTCAATAAAATCTTTCCTCATTCTTCTAAACTCTAAAGAATACAAATCTGACTTTCTCAAATCATGAGACAGCTTCTTTGTTCGTGGAATTACTTACTTAGAGGCATCATGAGAGCAGGCCCTTCAAGCCCATCGAGCCACACTGCCCTGCAAACCACCTATTCAACACAGGCCTAATCTCGGGACAGTTTACAATGACCGATTAACTTACTAACCAGCATGTCTTTGGATTGTGGGAGGAAACCCAGGCACTTTCAGGGAGGAAAGTACAAACTGCTTACCGACAGCTTAGGAGTTGAAAGCGGGACTTTTACTCTCTGAGCTGCAATAGCATCGCACTAACTGCTACACTAGCATGGTACCTATATTCAATCTCTTCTGGACCGCATCCAATTCTGGTATATCCTATTTTAAATAAGATAATCGAAATTGGACCCATTGTAGCCTCTCAGGCTCTTTGAACAATTGTAGTAAGTTTAAAACTCCATCCCTTATGCATTAAAGCCCAATAGGTTGTTTGCCTCAACTATTTGCTGCATTTGGCTGTTAGCATTCTGTTTCATTTTCAAGAAAACCAACAGTATATCCATCTGAACTTCTGCCAAGCATTGTGGGCATGCTACGATGGGGCCACAGTGTATGGCAACTCTTGTGGGCTGCTCCCAGCACACCAGGTTATTGACACAATCAACACACTTCATTGTATGTTTCCATGTTCTTGCGATAAATAAAGCTTGAGTTTGAATTTCATTAATTTGCAATCTCTCTCCATTTTGATTCCTCAGACAGAAATGAAGATCTCACACTTTTCCACAGTAAACTTTATGAAGTTTTCTCCCATTCATTCAACTTATCTATGCATATCCTGAGGCGGAGTAGAAATATACTCATGGAAGCATGCCTCATTCACAAATACACTGCCAATATCACCTTTCAAATCTAAGACCTCTATTTCCAATAAGAGAAAGAGTATAAGAACTTGCATGCTCACTGCCATACTGCATATCAGGGAATATTCTCTGTCCTTCACTGCCACTGGTCAAGATCTTGGAACTCTCTACTCAACAACACCTCAGTTCACCACCATGCTCTCAAGGGTAATTAGGACAAGCATTAGCACTAAAATTAGAACTGATCACAAAATGTAATAATTTAATAAAAACTTCAACTTTTCTCTTAAGTAAACATAAGTTGTATTGGTGAATACAAGAATACATTGGCCAGACAAAAAATAAAGAAACATTTTCCTCACTCTCACCAGAATGAACTACCACCATTGGTGACTGCTACAGTTAAGCCTCAGCTGCAAAGTGAGATGGAGGGCGAAAAAAAATCCACAAATTATAGTGCAATAATTCCAAGGTTTCTACTAACAGAAAGTATTATCACATCATCACTTTATCAATAGTACCTGATGCTATGTGTCTAAGAATAAGTCTGCACGAAAAGGATCAAATTAAGAGTCAACTTTGTTTGCCACATACATGTACATGTATTAGGAAGTTGCTGTGGTGTGTTGGCGCTGCACGTAACAAAAAATAACAACATTCAACAATTATAAGGAAAAGGAATTGTATAAAAATAAAGTTAGAAGTACAAATACGTAATAAGTGCATAAATACAAAAATATCAGCAGCATTTACAATGTAAACTGCATTATAGGAAGTTATTTACATTGCAGTGATGGAGCTAACAGATACAGGGGGTTGGGGAGGGGCACTAACTGATAGTAGATCAGAGTAACCGCCTGGGCAAAGAAACATTTTAGATGGTGTGAAGAAAGCAAGATACCTTTGAAAGATTAACTTTCTCACCAGCTTTCTATCAATCCCAGCTGCCAAAATATTACTGCTGCTTCTGAAATGCTCAAGAGAACTTAAACAATGCTGTGACCACTACGAAGTTACACTTTAGCACAAAATATGCTCAGTGGACACTCCATAAAGTATCGCTTGTACCTAATAAAGTGGCCACTGGCTGTATGTTCATGGACTTCTGCTACTGTAGCCCACCCACTTCAAGACCTGACGTGCTTTGCGTTCAGAGATGCTCTTCTGCACACCACTGTTGTAACGCGTGGTTATTTGAATTATTGTCACCTTGAACCAGTCTGACCATTCTCATGCCCACAGAACTGCTGCTGACTTGATTTTTTTTTAAGTTTTTCATATAATTCTCTGTAAACCCTAAAAAATGTTGTGCATAAAAATCACAGGAAATCAGCAGTTTCTACGATTCTTAAACCACCCCATCAGGTATCAACAACTATACCATTGACAGTTACTTAGATGACATTTCTTCCCCCATTCTGATGTTAGGCCTGAACAACAACTGAACCTCACAACCAAGTCTGCATGCTTTTATGCATTGAGTTGCTGCCAAATGATTGTTTGATTAAATATTTGCAATAATGACCAAGTGTACCAGTGTACTTAACAATCTGGTCACTGAGCACACATCATGGTGAAAAATGGACAGCCTTACTCAGGATAAATGTGGCAAGCAGGAAGTTTCAAATGGGATGAATTTAACTAAAGATACGGTAACCTACATTTAGTCTTCACTAATCCATATTATTGAAATACTCTTCTCCAATTTGAGTAAGCCGCACCAGGCAGCATAATAGCTTGAGTTTCATTTTGTACAAGTAACAGATTATCAAACTGAAGACTAAAATATAAAAAGTAAATGCATACAGCTCTAATATTCTTAAAGCCCCACACTTTGATTAAATCAAAGAACGACAGCTAGTTACTCAAAGCGAAAGCTTCAAGCTTCTATATCAAATCTGATCATCGCCTAAAATTTATCACACATTAAAAAATTTTTTTTGCAATGTTAAAGGGATGACAGCAAACATACCTGTTTGTTTGCAGTCAAAAATAACTGAAATTAATAGAAGCAACACACATAAAAGTTGCTGGTGAACGCAGCAGGCCAGGCAGCATCTCTAAGAAGAGGTGCAGTCGACGTTTCAGGTCGAGACCCTTCGTCAGGACTAACTGAAGGAAGTGTGAGTAAGGGATTTGAAAGTTGGAGGGGGAGGGGGAGATCCAAAATGATAGGAGAAGACAGGAGGGGGAGGGATGGAGCCCAGAGCTGGACAGGTGATAGGCAAAAGGGATACGAGATTAATAATTAATAAATAATTAATGAGATGAAATTAATAGAATCTGATAACGAGTCAGTTTCCTTACCAAAGGAGGCCATATAGCAGGATGCTCGAGGTAGTGTTTTTTTTACAGACGGATAGGTGCATGGAATGTCCTGCCAGAGGTGGTGGTAGAGGGACAAATGACAATAAGATTGTGGGTGTAGTGGACAGCGAGGAAGACGATCAGAACTTCCAGCAGGGTCTGGACCCGCTAGAAAAATGGGCTGCAAAATGGCAGATGGAATTTAATGCAGACAGGTGCAAGATGCTGCACTTCGGTAAGATCAACCAGGTAGGTCTTACACAGTGAATGGCAGTGCACGAGGGAGTGCAGTAGAACAAAGGGATCTGGGGATAGAGGTCCTTCATTCATTAAAAGTGATGTCATGTTAGATAAGGTCATAAAGAAAGCTTTTGGCACACTGCCCTTCATTAAATCAAAGTATTGAAAACAGCAGATGGGATGTTATGTAGAAGTTGTATAACATATTGGTAAATATCAATTTGGAGTATTGTGCACAGTTTTGGTCACCTCCCTAAAGGGAAAATGTAAACAAAGTTTAAAGAGTACAGAGAAAATTTACAAGGACAAACAGGAGAAAATCTACAGATGCTGGAAATCCAAGCAACACACACAAAATGCTGGAGGAACACAGCAGGCCAGGCAGCATCTATGGAAAAAAGTATAGTCAACGTTTTGGTCCGAGACCATTCGTCTAGACTGGAGAAAAATAAAGATGAGGAGTAGATTAAGAAGGTTGGGAGAGGGGAGAGCGAAAAACAAGGTGATAGGTGAAACCAGGAGGGGGAGGGATGAAGTAAAGAGCTGGGAAGTTGATTGGTGAAAGAGATACAGAGCTAGAGAAGGGGGAATCTAATAGGAGAGGACAGAAGACCATGGAAGAAAGAAAAGGGGGAGGAGCATCAGAGAGAAAAGATGGGCAGGCAAGGAGATAAGGTGAGAGAGGGAAAAGGGGAGGGGCAATGGCATTACCTGACGTTCGAGAAATCGACGTTTATGCCATTAGGTTGCAGGCTACCCAGATGGAATACAAAGTGCTGTTCCTCCAACCTGAGTTTGGCCTCATCATGACAGTACAGGAGGCCATGGATTGACATGTTGAAATGGGAATGGGAAGTGGAATTAAAATGGGTGGCCACTGGGAGATCCCGCTCCTTCTGGTGGACGTAGAATTGGTGTTCAGCAAAGTGGTCTCCCAAACCACGTCGGCTCTCACCAATATACAGGAGGCCATACTGGGAGCACCGCAGACAGTATATGACCTTAACAGACTCATAGGTGAAGTGTTGCCTCACCTGGAAGGACTGTTTGGGGCCCTGAATGCTAGTGAAGGAGGAGGTGTAGCACTTGTTCCACTTGCAAGGATAAGTACCAGGAGTGAGATCAGTAGGGAGGGACGAATGGATAAGGGAGTCCCATAGGGAGCAATTCCTGCAAAAAGTAGAAAGTGGGGGGAGGGAAAGATGGTGGAATCCTATCGGAGATGGCGGACGTTCCGAAGAATTAAGTACTGTACGCGGAGGCAGGAGGAGTGGTGGGTGAGGACAAGAACCCTATCCCTTGGTAGGGTGGCCAGAGGACGGGGTAAGAGCAGACATGCATGAAATGAAAGAGATGCAGTTTAGGGCAGCGTTGATGGTGGAGGAAGGGAACTGCACCAGGAGGTATAACAGCCTGGTGAAAAGGAAGGTTATCTCTTTCATTTTAGAATGAAAAGCCTCAAGCTGAGAACAGATGCGGCGGAAACACAGGAATTAAGAGAAGGGGATGCCGCTTTTACAAGCAACAGGGTGAGAAGAGGTATAACCCAGTTAGATGTGAAAGTCTGTGGGTTATAATAGACATCAATAGATAAAACTGTTGTTTACAAGGACATTGCCGGGAAAGGAGGACTTGAACTATAAGGAAAGATTAAATAGGTTTGGACTTTATAACTTACAATGTAGAAAACTGAAGGCAAATTTGATAGAGGTATACAAAATTATGAGGGGTATAGAAGGGTAAATGCAAGCAGGCTTTTTCCACTAAGGTTGGGTGGGACTAAAACTAGAGGTCACAGGTTAAGGGTGAAAGGTGAAAATTATAAGGAAAAACTTCTTCACTCAGAGGGTCGTAAGAGTGTGGAACGACCTGCCAGCACATGTGGTCCATGCAAGCTCAATTTCAAACTTTGACAAGTTTGGATAAGTGCACGGATGGCAGAGCTCTGGAGAGCCACGATTCAGATGCAGATCAATAGGACTAGGCAGCTTCAATACTTCAGCACAGACTAGATAAACTGAAAGGCCTGTTTCCATGCTGTATGTTCGACTCAATGGTATAGAAAGAAGGCCAGTTTGAGACAAAGCAATTCACTGCATCCCTTTCAAAGCTTAAAATTCAAAGTAAATTTACTATCTATTGCCATACACTACTTTTAAGTTTCATTTTCTTGTCAGCATCCACAGTAAAACAGAAATATAATAAAATCAATGAAAAACTAACAATCTACCAAAGTGCAAAAGAAGACAAACTGTGCAAATACAAAATAATAAATATCTCCTTTACAATAGCATTGGAGAGAGATTGGAACAGACAAGTTAGAAAAGCGTTTAGTTGGAGTAAGGGGAATTATGAGGCTATCAGGCAGGAAATTGGAAGCTTAAACTTTGTCACATGGTGTGAGCAGAATTATCTGCAGCTTAATGTGAAAAAGACTAAGGAGCTGGTGGTAGACCTGAGGAGAGCTAAGGTACCAGTGACCCCTGTTTCCATCCAGGGGGTCAGTGTAGACAAGGTGGAGGATTACAAATACCTGGGGATACGAATTAACAATAAACTGGACTGGTCAAAGAACACTGAGGCTGTCTACAAGAAGGGTCAGAGCCGTCTCTATTTCCTGAGGAGACTGAGTTCCTTTAACATCTGCCGGACGATGCTGAGGATGTTCTATGAGTCTGTGGTGGCCAGTGCGATCATATTTGCTGTTGTGTGCTGGGGCAGCAGGCTGAGGGTAGCAGACACCAACAGAATCAACAAACTCATTTGTAAGGCCAGTGATGTTGTGGGGATGGAACTGGACTCTCTGACAGAGGTGTCTGAAAAGAGGATGCTGTCCAAGTTGCATGCCATCTTGGACAATGTCTCCCATCCACTACATAATGGACTGGTTGGGCACAGGACTACATTCAGCCAGACTCATTCCACCGAGATGCAACACTGATCGTCACAGGAAGTCATTCCTGCCTGTGGCCATCAAACTTTACAACTCCTCCCTTGGAGGGTCAGACACCCCGTGCCAATAGGCTGGTCCTGGACTTATTTCCTGGCATAATTTACATATTACTATTTAATTATTTATGGTTTTATTACTATTTAATTATTTATGGTGCAGCTGTAACGAAAACCAATTTCCCCCGGGATCAATAAAGTCTTTAAAAGTCAGTCCATAGGTTTTAAAACCAGTTCAGAGTTTAGTTGATTTCGATATTTAATTATACATACTAAATCTTGATTATATTTGCTAATGCGCAATCATATACTCATTTGCTGATTTAGAATAACCCACCACAAGTGGGAGTTCGCAGTGGCCAAACATTTTTATTCCAATTTCCATTCCGACATTTTGATCATTGGCCTCTTCTCAAGCCAAGATGAGGCCACCTTCAGGGTGGACAAGCAACACCTTCTTTTCCTCCCGCCTGATGACGTTTGAGTATCAACTTCCACTTCTGGTGAACAAATACCTCCTTCCCACCCCACTTTCCCCTATTCCTTACTCTGACCTTTCACTTGTCAACTACCTATTACTTCCCCCTGGGCCCCACCCTTCCCTTTCCCGTTTTGTCCACTCTCCTCTCCCATCAGATTCTTTCTTCTCCAGTCCTTGACCTATCCCATCTACCTGGCCTCACCTATGACCTTCCAGCTAGCCTTTTTCCCTCCCTCCCCCCCCCAACCTTTTTATTCAGGCATCTTCACCTTTCCTTCTCAGTCCTGAAGAAAGATCTCCACCCAAAACGTCGACTGCTTACTCTTTTCCATAGTTGCTGCGTGACATACTGAGTTTCCCCAATATTTTGTGTGAGTTGCTTTGGATTTCCAGCATCTGTAGACTTTCTTGTTTTGCTGGTTAATAGTTTATTAGGTTTGTAAATTATAATTAATGTAATTACAAAAGCAAAACTCATTTAAATTTTCTAAGAATTGTCTTCAAGACTCAAGGTTCCCACTACTGTATGAATGATGATACATTCAAGTGAAAAACAGATTTGCTTCTAAGTGTACACTATCAGTTTCAACAGAGCATTGTCAGAGTGAATTTAGCCACAATTTGTTTTTCTGATTTTATTTTCCGAGCAGAAAAATTTGGCCTATTCTCAGTGCAAGCACTAAGCACAATGACAGGGCTTGTAAATTAGAAAGGATGAAGTCATACGCATGTCTAAAACAACACACACAAAATGCTGGAGGAACTCTGGAAAAGAGTAAACAGTCATGTTTCAGGTCGAGACCCTTCATAAGGACTGGAAAGGACGGGCAGGAGTCAGAATAAGAAAGTGGGGGGAGGGGAAGAAGAAGTACAAGGTGGTAGGTGAAAGGTGAAACCGGGAGAAGCGGAGGGAGCAAAGTAAAGAACTGGAAAGTTGATTGGTGAAAGACGTAAAGGGCTGGAGAAGAGGGAATCTGATAGGAGAAGACAGAAGACCACGGAAGAAAGGGAAGTAGGGGAAGCAGCAGGGGGAGGTGATGGGAAGGTAAGGAGATAAAGTGAGAGAGGGAAACAGGATCTTGTTGGAGATGGTGGAAGTTATGGAGATTGTGGAAGTTATGGAGATTCCTGTGCTGGATGCGGAGGCTTCTGAGGTGTTAGGTGAGGACAAGAGGAATCCTATCCCTGATGCAGCAATAGGAAGATGGGATGAGGGCAGATATACGCAAAATAAAAGAAATGCAGGTAAGGACAGTGTTGGTGGGAGAGGAAGTGAAGCCCCTCTCTTTGAAGAAAAAGGACATCTCAGTTGTTCTGAAATGAAAAGTGTCATCCTGAGAGCAAATGCGGTTGACACAGAGGAACTGGGAAAAGGGAATGGCACTTTTACAAGCGACAACCTGCACGGGTGACATAATTCTCACTAAAGTGTGCATCAGATAAGGTGAACATAAACCATAATTACTTTTACCAATGTAAACTCAGCTTTGAACAATGTCCAAAAGGGGTCAAAATCCATAATAATATTAATTATGTCTCTTCTAGAATTTACTTGTGAAATTCATGATCAAGTTGTACCATCAAATGCATAATGCTTACTTATATGTGATGTTAAATCCAGTCAAATTATATGCAGCGTCACTGAAAAAATGTAGCAAAGCATATCCAGATCGTGAAACAACTTCTGGTATTGTCCCGTTCCCATTCTTCTCAGGTACGATCAAACCACTGAAAGAAAAAAATACAAAATATGAATAAATGCTTTGTTTTTGAAACAGCGATACACTTAATATGAGTAGATCATGAAGAAAATTTTCAAACCTCCAGCAAATTCCAATAGTCCCACAAAAACTGTTTATCCTCAAACAAAACTAGCACCATTATTTCCGGAAACAGAAGGGACTCTTTTTTTTACACCTGATTACAGCATTTGCAATCTGCTGAATTAAAGGAAGTGGATCAGACCCTTGTGTCTCTGGAAATAATGGTGCCAGTACTAATGGGGTGGGAGTAAAAGAAGTGCTGTTTCAGGCTGTGACCCCGAATCAGGATTCATGATTTCTTTAACTTACTATTTCTATCTACATGGCACCTTGCTTTTATCATTCAAGAATACAAACATCTCAAACTGGATTATTGTTCTATTTGCTCTATTATTTGCCTGACACCTCGTATCACATGAACAAAGATTTCCCACATTATAACAGTCAGAAGACAAAGACAAATACAAATGTGTTACTTTCATATTGGCAATTAGTAACAAATAGGTGCCATAAGGATCAATGCTGAGACCACGACAAATTGTCGGAATCAGAGACCAGAACTGCGCACAATACTCCAACTGCAGCCTCACTTGTACCCCGTACAGTTGCAGTATAACCTCCCTGCCCTTAAATACAGTTCAGGAAGACAATGTAGATGGGATGGGCCTACTTCCACGCTGTGTAATCCCATGGTTCCAAGTGAAGATCAGTCATTCAAGCATATCAACTTTTATCAATTACATTATTTTTCAATATGAACCAAAGTACACAATTGCTTTGACTTTCAGAAAACACCATTCACTTTTCCCTTATTTTTTTAAATATTATTTAACTTTCTCACAGCAATGAACAATGATTAAATTGCTACAATGAACCAATTAAAGAAAGCATCGAAATAATTGAGATACTAAAATGAATTACACACAATCCAAGACCTTAAAATCTATTGTTCTGTTACATGTTATATATCAGAATCTCCTTATTGAAATAGAAATTCCAATTCAGTTCAACAACTTGGAGAGATCGATTAGCTTGTGTGGAGAATTAGTTACATGACAGAAAACAGATGAGGGTAAACATAATGCTGACTGGATTAGACAGCATGTCTTATGAGGTTAGGGTGAGTGAACTAGGACTATCTCTTTGCAGAGGAGAATGAGACTTGACTTGATAAACGTATACAAAGTGTTAAGAGGCATAAATAAAGTGCACTTGAAATATGATTCTATCTATCCCCTTCAATTTTATAAATGACTATAAGAGTGACCTCAGCCTCTTACTTTCCCATGAGAATAAATGCCAGCCTATTCAACCTTTGCTTATAACTGCAGCCTTCCCTCCCTCCTCCTCTCCCTCTCTCTCATTACCTTATCCTTCCAGCCATGTGCCAACTAAAACTGTACACAATTTTCTAAGTTATGTGCAGTGCTGTGGGCAACCACACTCAATGCCACAGTCTATGAAAGTCCATGAAATGACTATCCCAACTCATTTAATAAATGTCACAGTCTATGAACACACATTTAGAAATAATGACCTTTTCACTACCCTATCCATTTGTGTCATCATTCTCAGGGTGGAATGAAAATGCATTCCAAGATCATACAGATTCGAAAAAGACCCTTCAACCACAATGTCTTTGCCAACCATCATGCCTATCTATACTAATCCTACTTGCCTGTATTAATTCTAATTCCTTACATGTTTTGCTCATGTCCACATATCTCTTGAATGTCGTTACTGTTCTCACCTCCACCGCCATCTCTGACAGCTCATTTCAAATATGATCTATTTTGCAAAACAATTACTCCTCAGACACTCTTTGAATCTTCTCCCACGTACCTTAAATCTATGCCCTCTAGTTTCATAAACCACTGGAAAAGAGATTTTGGCTATCTATGCTTTGCATCTCATAATTTTATGTGCCTCTATCATGTCACCTCTCAACCTCCTTTCCTCCAGAGAAATTCAATGCAGCCTATTCAATTTCTTCTTGCAATGATTCTCCTCTAATCCCGACAATGGCTTTGTGAATATAGCCATATACAGGCTAACTTGCAGGTTGAGCCGGTGGTGAGGAAGGCAAATGCAATGTTAGCATTCATTTCAAAAGGTCTTGAATACAAGAGCAGGGATGTGATGCAGAGCCTTTAAGAGGCACTGGTGAGGCTGCACCTCGAGTATTGTGAATAGTTTTGGGCTCCTCATCTAAGAAGATATGTGCTGGCATTGGAGAGGGTCCAGAGGCAGTTCACAAGGATGATCAGGAATGAAAGGGTTATCACACGAGGAACGTTTGATTGCTCTGGGTCAGTACTTGCTGGAACTTAGAAGGGAAGGGGGGCAGGAGCTCACTGAAACCTTTCGAATGTTGAAAGACCTAGGCAGCATAGATATGGAAGGATGTTTCCCATGGTGGAGGAGTCTAGATCAAGAGGGCACAGCCTCAGGATAGAGGGGCGTCCATTTAAAATAGAGAAGCAGAGAAATTTCTTTATCCAGAGGATGACGAATTTGTGGAATTTATTACCACAGGCAGCTATGGAGGCCAGGTCATTGGGTGTATTAAGGGCAGAGATTGATAGCTTCTTGATTGGACATGGCGTCAAAGGTTATAAGGAGAAGGCCAGGGAATGGGGTTTGGGAAGGATCAGCCATGACTGAACAGCGGAGCAGATTTGATAGCCAAATGGCTTAATTCTGCTGCTACGTCATATGGTCTTATGATCTTATATCACTAATCAGTCGTCACTGCCTTTCAGATGTTAATTAATCCTATCTGTCAGAATCCCTTTCAGTAGTTTCCCCACCACTCAGAATCTAGTTCATAAAACTGACATACTGTATGTTGTAAAATTTGTTGGTTTGATGCAAAGCTGATGCAAAGATCACCAGACTGCAGTTTCCTGTCTCATCAATACTTTTAAAAGTTTTATAAGGCAGCAAGTAGTCGATGGCCAGAGAACCCTAACTGATAAGCTGAATTTTGAGAACATTTTTAAAGTGGGAAAAATAGATGCAATTTTTTTCAGAGATATGAAGTTGTTAATATACATCAAAATAAAGAAAAGCACAGTATCTTTGTACCAGAAATATATCTGTTCATATCTTAAAACTTAGACCTTTGATGTATCATAAATAGACTCCGACATCGGGCCAATTCCTTCCAGCATAACATGAAGTAACAAGTCTCTTAAGCACATGTTTTTTTTTGTACAATCATGTTATACAATCTCCCACACTGATAAGCAAGTCAAAATACAATATAGATTATAAACAACCTCATTATGTTGGCGTATGCACCAACTTCATGAATTTAAAATTTAGCACTGTTTGGGAAGTGTTACATGCCATCAACTATAGCAGTACAAGAAGTCCTATGGTCAACATACCCTAGTTGGGAGAACATGATTGAATTTTTTGAAGAGTAAAAGAGTGTATTGAAAATGGTGAGGGTGAAGTAGTCTTCAGTATGGCCTTTGGATGAGCTCCTTTATGGGAAACTAGCTAAAAAGTTCAGAGCAAAGTTTATCCAAAATTACCTTGGTAATAGGAAGCAGAGGGTGATGTTGATGGATGGCTTTTGTGACTGAAAGACTAGTAAAGAATCAGGATGTGCACCAGGATACTTACTGTTTGTTAAATACATTAAAGATTTGGATATGAGCATCGGAGATAAGATAAGTAAGTTTGCTGGGATCACTGATGGTGAGGAGGATAGCCTTAGCTAAAGGAGGATACTCAGAAGTTCGTAAAGATCGATGCAGTAATGGCTGGTGTAATTTAATTCTGTTCAAAGTGATGAACTTTGGGAAGATTTAAAAAGGCAGGACATACAAAGAATACCTGAGTGCTACTGGAATACGAAGGAACACAGGGTGTACAAAACTTGCCTTCATTAGCTGGGGGTTAATACACAAGAGCAGAGAAGTTTGATTCAATTTTCTACAGCCCAGTTAGGCTACAGCTGGAGTACTGTATGTACTCCTGGTCACATTATGGAAAGAACCTAATTTCACGGAGAGGCTATGGAGAAAATTTAAAGATAAAAGATTAGCTTATTTGTCACATGTACAGTACTCTGCAAAAGTTATAGACACATCTTGAAGAAGGGCCTCGGCCCAAAATGTCTACTGTTTATTCATTTCCAGAGATGCTGCCTTACCTGCTGAGTTCCTCCAGCACTTTGTGTACATATAGCTAGGGTGCCTAAGACTTTTGCACAGTACAATAGTAACTTATGTATTGCACGGTACTGTTGCCACAAAAAGAATACAAATTTCATGACATATGAAGTAATGCTAAACCTGATTCTCTATTCTAGACTGAGAGTGGGAAGGGAGCAGGGAGAGGGAAATTATTTTAGGAAAATGGAAAGAGAGGGAGAGGGAGCAGGAAGCACCAGAGAAACATTTTGTAATGATCAATAAAACTAATTGCTTGGAATCAAATTACCTTGCCTGGTTTCTCAGGGCTGGTTGCGTCTCGACCCACACCACACAAACCCCACCAACACCTCGCCCCCACACCCCCGTTCCTGACACACTTTCTCTGTCACCTGTCCCACAACCCTCCCAAGGGGCTCCACCCCACCATTCCCAACATCCTTTGCTCTCACCAGATTTACAAACTCATTCTTCACTCTGTTGACAAATAACAGTACCGTATAAAAGTCTTAGGTACCCGACATATGCATTTAAGACTATTGCACAACACTGTACATTGAAACATAGTGAAATGCATCATTTTGCATCAACAACCAACACAGTCCAAGGATTGTAACAAGGGCAGCAGCACATGTCACCAAGCACGAATATAGCATGCCCACAACCCCCTAAAACTAACCACACGTCTTTCGAATGTGGGAGGAAACCTGAGCACCTGGAGGAAATCCATGCGATCACGGAGAGAACATACAAACTCCTTACATACAGTGGCAGGAATCGACCCCCAATCGGTGGTGGCTAGCACTGTAAAGCAAAAGTGCTAACCACTACACCACCATGCCACTAGTGTGTTGCCTCGGTTGAAGTCTTAAGGACAAACTGAATAGGTTGGGTTGGTTTTCCTTGAGGCAAATGATGGACCTGACAGAGGTACACAAATTTATAATACGCAGAAATAGGGTAGAAAGTAGGAAAATTTTCCACATAGCAAAGATGACTAAAACCAGAGAGTAGGTTTAAAGTTATGGTTAAGAGGCTTAGAGATCTGAGGAAGAACTTTTTCCAACCAATTGAAATATTTAACATACTGCCAGAGTGGATGGTGGAGGCTGGTAGTCTCACAATATTTATCTTGACGTGTGTTTGAACTGCCATAGCAGAGAAGATCATGAAACAAGTTCTAATGAGTGTGGTACAAATAGGTATCAGATGTCACGGTATGAGCCAATGTGACTGTTTCTGTGTTACATAGCTGCATGATTCGAAGCAATATACACAAAATGTTGCAGGAACTCAGCAAGTCAGGCAGCATCTACAGAGAGGAATAAACACTTGACATTTTGAGCCAACACAAAAACGTTGATTTCTTATACAGTGGATTACAGTTAATTGGCCCATCGGTTAATCAGGGCAGCCACTTATTTGGAACAACTCTTAAAGAACAAAAAGGAATTGAGAAAATAGCTGGGATTATCTTTTCTTTAGGACACTATACTACTTAATTGGACAGGAGACTTTTGTCGAACAGCTTTTAGCTAGCGCAAATCATGTGAATTTGCCTGGCCGTTAGATACTACTTCGTGCTTAGAGCCAATATTCTAAAATAACATTAAATTGCGTGTCTGTGCTCATAAAGCAGTGATTTTTGTCACTGATAGTTGGCGAGAAATAAGTAGATAGACAATTCAGAATTGTTCTGCTCACTGCGGTTTCAGTTTGAAGGTACTAACAATCACATTGAATGTTACAATGAAAATGAAGATTTGGAGAATGCAATCATAAAAAGCATTGTATGAAGGCAGTCTATTATCAGCACTAGGTGCGTGCCCTAATTTTGTTCATTTACAGTCAATCAAAATACAAACGTTTGTAAGATAGCAGCATGTTGGATGCCTGTTGTATCCGGTAATGACAGTGGAATTGTGCAGGAACGTTTTAAAGTGGAAAAGCTGTTGCGAAGGGACAATTTCAATCGCTTGATCTCAGAAGTCCTGTTCCAGTGGTACAAGTACTTGTCAAAACTGGGGTCTTCCTTAGCTGCAGTGGCTAACCATGACTTCTGTGCCTTATTCTCTTTCACTCTCCACGAAGCGTTGCAGAATCAACTTCTTGACCATTGGGTCTCACTGTTAATCTCATCTCCCTAGTCTGCTAGAGCTGACTTCACAAGCTAGGACAGGCATGTCCCTATTTCACCAGGGTATGAGGCCCAATGGCTATGCTTACCAAGTTTAGCCCACCTGTCAAAGCGGGGTATTGGGGGAGGGGGTGTTGGCCATTGTCGATTGCAAACAGCTATTTGCAGCCACAGGTGAAAGCTGAGTGTCGGATAGGGACCAAATATGAGTGAGTTACGCCAAAATGTTCAAAAGCGGATTCAGGTATTCTCCCAAAGCTGCTAAGCTGCTTTTGTTACCATGCAAACATTATATTTTCATTATATTAATACTATGTAATAATTTTTACTGTTAAGTACATGTGTGATGAACAAGTGTAAGGCAAAGGCTGCTTACCAGTAGCATATAAATTCAGTCAGAAATTATGGCAATCCCAAACTATCTCACTACAAACTCCAAAATCCCCAAAAGAAATCTGAAATCCAAAACATCCGGCCCCAAGCATTTTGGATAAGGGGTACTCAACATGTAATAAAGACATAGAGACCCAGCCCGGAAACAGGCATTGCAACCCTCAAAGTCCACAACAACGATCAACCACCCAAATTCACAGATCCTAAATTAATCACTTTTTTTATTCTCCCCAAATTCTCAAAAACATCCCCCACATTCCACCACTCACCACAGTAGAAGTGTGGGGTTGGGAGCAGCTAATCAAAGCTACCAACCCCAAACATCTTTCAGTTGTGGGAGCTAAATCTGGAGGAAAATGCACACGGTCACAGGGAAAATGTGCAGATTTCCAGGCAGACAGCACCCAAGGTCAGGATTAAAATCAGATCTCTGGCAAGCTCCACCAGCTGTGCGACTGCACCATACTCAGCATACACATGTCATATCTGCATCTGTCTGCATCCAACTACATCTTCGTCTGACAGAGTCTCAGAATCCAAAACCTCATTGCATGGAATCTGTGTAAGTGTAACAACAAACTCATATTAAAAGAATCCACACACAGCACAAGATCATAGGAAACAGGGCCTCAACTCATCAAGTCGGCACTTAACCTCAGTTACCCATTTACACTAATTAATCCAACATTAATCCATTCTTTCTATACTTGCCGAGTTCCTACCATCCACTAGGACAATTCATAGTAGCCATTTAACTTGTAATGTGTACATCTTTGGTTTGTGGGAGGAAACCTACCTACAAGTAAGATGCAAACAAGGTTGAAAGAGTAGAGAAAATTTACAAGGATGTTGCCAGATCTGGACGACCTGAGTTATAAGGAAAAATTGAATAGGTTAGGGCTTTATTCCTTGGAATGAAGAAGACTGAAAGATTTGATTGAGGTGTACAAAATTATGAGGGGTTTCGATAGGGTAAATATGCAGGCAGGCTTTTTCCACTGAGGTTGGCTGGGACTGCCACTAGAGGCCACAGGTTAAGGGTGAAAAGTGAAAAGTCATGAGGGAAAACATTCATTCAGAGGGTCGTGAGAGTGTGGAATGAGCTGCCAGCACAAGTAGTACATGCAAGCTCAATTTCAATGTTGGAAAAAAGTTTGGATAGGTACATGGATGGTAGGGATAGGGAGGGCTATGGTCCTGGTGCACATCGATGAGGGTAGGCAGTTTAATGGTTCAGCACAAGCTAGATGGGCCAAAGGGCATGTTTCTGTGCTTCAATGATTCTACGACTCTAAACCAAAACACTCAGGAAACCCGTGCAGTCAGAGGGACAATGTGCAAATTCTGCAAACAAGTTTATTGTCATCTGACTGTACATATAAATCCAAATGAAACCAAATGAAACAATGTTCCTCTGGACCATGGTGCACCCACAATACATATATCACACACAACACATAAAACAAAAATATTGTCATAAATAAAGTAATAAAATACAATTCAAAATGCATGCGCGGCACAGGTAAACAGTGAAGAGCTCACCACCATTCCATTCAGAGTGGAAGTAAGTTATACTTAACCCCAAGGAATTGTCTAGGAAGAAGAAATAACACTCAAGGGAAGTTCATTAAGTACTCCAGATTGTGAAACTTATGTTCAAAATGACCACGAATTTATTTTTCAGTTTTGGTGGCATGACAAGCTGATAAACAGGAAATACTTGCATTATTTCAATAGAAGCATACCAGGTATTCCCAAGATGCACGTCTGTAAAGATAATGGAATCACATAAAACTTGTAGTGATTGGCAAAGATCCAAGTCCAATTATAACTAACATTTTAGTTTCCAACTTTGTTCACAAAAACATGAATAAAAATACAAGTATGCTTAAATGACAGACAAAGAGTCCTTTTCAGAACTGAAAGCAACTTTAAATTTCTTACTGGTTGAGTTGTATCCATAATATGCTTATTTTATTCATTCACTGTGAATACTTTGGCTTTTTTGTCACAAAGCTGTACGGGTACATATTGTTCACATTCACCTCTGGTTCCAGCCCCATTCCAAGCAACTGTGCACTAAATTTAGAGTGATACACCTATATCATAATGTTATAATGCTGCCTAATCGGTTAACACACAGCCCTGCCCAGTCTCAGATAAATGCAAAAGATTACATATTGCAAGCATCAATAACCATGGTAAGCAAACAAAATAAAACGCATTAAGACATAAACAAATGAACCTAAGTGGAAACCAGGAGGAAACCAGAAGGTTGGAGAGACATTAAATGCAAAGGGATACAAAGGAGATGCAAAAAAAGAGAAACAGAACCTGTGATATCAAAATAAACTACAGTAACTTTTACAACAGCAAAGAGCTTGTTAAAAATAGATAAAGGCATAATCTTGCCAAAAAAAGAGGTCACCTCTTTTGCTAATTTAAAGAAAAGGGAAAAATCAGACAAGTGCAAAAAGAACCCAAATGGAAGAACAGAGCTCATGCTGCAGGTTTCAGAAAAGAAATGGAGAAATTACCTCAGTCTATTTTTCTTTATTCTCTCTCAACCTGCATTAACATTTATTTTGTTGTGTAAGTAATGTGCATTTTATGTTAATCTAAATTTATATTCTGTAATGTACTGCACAACTGCTGTAACTAATTTTAATGGCATTTATACCTTGAGTATGCTTGCTTATGACAAAAAACTTGAACTTGAAGGTTGCAGTATTTAGACAAGACCTAACCTGTTCTTTAACATTTTTCAAGAGAAAGGATTGTGCGATTCAATAGTTTGGTCAGTGTAATTATTGACTTGTCCATGCTGCCAAAGTAACTAGCACGCACTCTTGAAAACTGAATCTTGTTTTTGCAATACTGTCAAACCTGCTGTGTATTTGTCTATCAAACTCACTGCTATTAAAAAGTGTTGCAAAATCTTTTGCATTTACTAGCATGATGACAGAGTTGCTGAGCAATAGGAAGGAAAGGTACGTCGTATCCGGATTTTCTCTGGTTAGCGGACAATTTTCCTCCATGCCTCTCTGACGTAGTGGGGAACCGCGTAATTACAGCAGTGAACATCGAACATAGAATAGTACAGCACCGTACAGGCCCTTCAGCCCACAATATTGCGCCGACCCTCAAACCCTGCCTCCCATATAAGCCCCCACCTTAGATTCCTCCATATACCTATCTAGTAGTCTCTTAAACTTCACTAGTGTATCTGCCTCCACCACTGACTCAGGCAGTGCATTCCACGCACCAACCACTCTCTGAGTAAAAAAACTTTCCTCTAATTTCCCCCTTGAACTTCCCACCCCTTACCTTAAAGCCATGTCCTCTTGTATTCAGCAGTGGTGCTCTGGGGAAGAGGCGCTGGCTATCTACTCTATTTATTCCTCTTATTATCTTGTACACCTCTATCATGTCTCCTGTCATCCTCCTTCTCTCCAAAGAGTAAAGCCCTAACTCCTTTAATCTCTGATCATAATGCATACTCTCTAAACCAGGCAGCATCCTGGTAAATCTCCTCTGTATCCTTTCCAATGCTTCCACATCCTTCCTATAGTGAGGTGACCAGAACTGGACACAGTACTCCAAGTGTGGCCTAACCAGAGTTTTATAGAGCTGCATCATTACATCGTGACTCTTAAACTCTATCCCTCGACTTATGAAAGCCAACACCCCATAAGCTTTCTTAAGTACCTATCCACCTGTGAGGCAACTTTCAGGGATCTGTGGACATGTACCCCCAGATCCCTCTGCTCCTCCACACTACCAAGTATCCTGCCATTTACTTTGTACTCTGCCTTGGAGTTTGTCCTTCCAAAGTGTACCACCTCACACTTCTCCGGGTTGAACTCCATCTGCCATTTCTCAGCCCACTTCTGCATCCTATCAATGTCTCTCTGTAATCTTTGACAATCCTCTACACTATCTACAACACCACCAACCTTTGTGTCATCTGCAAACTTGCCAAACCCCCCTTCTACCCCCACATCCAGGTCATTAATAAAAATCACGAAAAGTAGAGGTCCCAGAACCGATCCTTGTGGGACACCACTAGTCACAATCCTCCAATCTGAATGTACTCCCTCCACCACCACCCTCTGCCTTCTGCAGGCAAGCCAATTCTGAATCCACCTGGCCAAACCACCCTGGATCCCATGCCTTCTAACTTTCTGAATAAGCCTACCGTGTGGAACCTTGTCAAATGCCTTACTAAAATCCATATAGATCACATCCACTGCACTACCCTCATCTATATGCCTGATCACCTCCTCAAAGAACTCTATCAGGCTTGTTAGACACAATCTGCCCTTCACAAAGCCATGCTGACTGTCCTTGATCAGACCATGATTCTCTAAATGCCTATAGATCCTATCTCTAAGAATCCTTTCCAACAGCTTTCCCACCACAGACGTAAGGCTCACTGGTCTATAATTACCCGGACTATCCCTACTACCTTTTTTGAAGAAGGGAACAACATTCGCCTCCCTCCAATCCTCCGGTACCATTCCTGTGGACAACGAGGACATAAAGATCCTAGCCAGAGGCTCAGTAATCTCTTCCCTCGCCGTGTGGAGCAGCCTGGGGAATATTCTGTCAGGCCCCGGGAACTTAGCTGTCCTAATGTATTTTAACAACTCCGACACCTCCTCTCCCTCAATATCAACATGCTCCAGAACATCAACCTCACTCATATTGTCCTCACCATCATCAAGTTCCCTCTCATTGGTGAATACCGAAGAGAAGTATTCATTGAGGACCACACTCACTTCCACAGCCTCCAGGCACATCTTCCCAACTTTATCTCTAATCGGTCCTACCTTCACTCCTGTCATCCTTTTTTTCTTCACATAATTGAAGAATGCCTTGGGGTTTTCCTTTACCCTACTCGCCAAGGCCTTCTCATGCCCCCTTCTTGCTCTCCTCTGCCCCTTCTTAAGCTTCTTTCTTGCTTCCCTATATTCCTCAATAGACCCATCTGATCCTTGCTTCCTAAACCTCATGTATGCTGCCTTCTTCTACCTGAATAGATTTTCCACCTCACTTGTCACCCCTGGTTCCTTCACCCTACCATTCTTTATCTTCCTCACCGGGACAAATTTATCCCTTACATCCCGCAAGAGATCTCTAAACATCGACCACATGTCCATAGTACATTTCCCTGCAAAAACATCATCCCAATTCACACCCGCAAGTTCTAGCCTTATAGTCTCATAATTTGCCTTTCCTCAATTAAAAATTTTCCTGTCCTCTTTGATTCTATCCTTTTCCATGATAATTATAAAGGCCAGGGAGCGGTGGTCACTGTCCCCCAGATGCTCACCCACTGAGAGATCTGTGACCTGACCCAGTTCATTAACTAGTACTAGATCTAGTATGGCATTCCCCCTGGTCGGCCTGTCCACATACTGTGACAGGAATCCATCCTGGACACACTTAACAAATTCTGCCCCATCTAAACCCTTCGAACTAATCAAGTGCCAATCAATATTAGGGAAGTTAAAGTCGGGGCTTCCCTTCCTCCACTATCAACTCTGCTTTAAACGCATCTCCCCCATTTCACGTACATCTGCTCTCATTCCATCCTCCCGCCACCCCACTAGGAATAGGGTTCCCCTGGTCCTCACCTACCACCCCACCAGCCTCCGGGTCCAACATATTATTCTCCGTAACTTCCGCCACCTCCAACGGGATCCCACCACTAAGCACAGCTTTCCCTCCGCCCCTCTCTCTGCATTCCGCAGGGATCACTCCCAACGCAACTCCCTTGTCCATTCGTTCCCCCCCATCCCTCCCCACTGATCTCCCTCCTGGCACTTATCCGTGTAAGCGGAACAAGTGCTACACATGCCCTTACACTTCCTCCCTTCCCACCATTCAGGGCCCCAAACAGTCCTTCCAGGTGAGGCAACACTTCACCTGTGAGTCGACTGGGGTGATATACTGCGTCCGGTGCTCCCGAGGTGGCCTTTTATATATTGGCGAGACCCGACGCAGACTGGGAGACCGCTTTGCTGAACATCTACGCTCTGTCCGCCAGAGAAAGCAGGATCTCCCAGTGGCCACACATTTTAATTCCACATCCCATTCCCATCCTGACACGTCTATCCACGGCCTCCTCTACTGTAAAGATGAAGCCACACTCAGGTTGGAGGAACAACACCTTATATTCCGTCTGGGTAGCCTCCAACCTGATGACATGAACATCGACTTCTCTAACTTCCGCTAAGGCCTCACCTCCCCCTCATACCCCATCTGTTACTTATTTTTATGCACACATTCTTTCTCTCTCTCTCCTTTTTCTCCCTCTGTCCCTCTGAATATACCTCTTGCCCATCCTCTGGGTCCCCCCCCCACCCCATCTTTCTTCCCGGACCTCCTGTCCCATGATCCTCTCGTATCCCCTTTGCCTATCACCTGTCCAGCTCTTGGCTCCATCCCTCCCCCTCCTGTCTTCTCCTATCATTTTGGATCTCCCCCTCCCTCTCCAACTTTCAAATCCCTTACTCACTCTTCCTTCAGTTAGTCCTGACGAAGGGTCTCGGCCTGAAACGTCGACTGCACCTCTTCCTAGAGATGCTGCCTGGCCTGCTGCTGCGTTCACCAGCAACTTTGATGTGTGTTGCCTGTTATTTCCCTCCAAAACCTTTCCAAAATCTGCCTCCCAATCGGCTCCTCTGTATCTCTGCTGCTACCAGGGGGCCTATCAAATACCCCCAGTAGAGTAACTGCTCCCTTCCTGTTCCTGACTTCCACCCATATTGACTCAAAAGAGGATCCTGCTACATTACCCACCCTTTCTGTAGCTGTAATAGTATCCCTGACCAGTAATGCCACCCCTCCTCCCCTTTTTCCGCCCTCTCTATCCTTTTTAAAGCACTGAAATCCAGGAATATTGAGAATTCATTCCTGCCCTGGTGCCAGCCAAGTCTCTGTAATGGCCACTACATCATAATTCCATGTATGTATCCAAGCTCTCAGTTCATCACCTTTGTTCCTGATGCTTCTTGCATTGAGGTACACACATTTCAGCCCTTCTACCTTACTGTCTTTACACCGTTTATTCTGCTTCTCTTTCCTCAAAGCCTCTCTGTATGTTAGATCTGGCTTTACTCCATGCACTTCTTTCACTGCTCTATCGCTCTGGGTCCCATCCCCCTCGCAAATTAGTTTAAACCCTCCCAAACCATGCTAGCAAACCTACCTGCAAGGATATTGCTCCCCCCCCGAGTTCAGGTGCAACCCATCCAATCTGTACAGGTCCCACCTTCCCCAGAAGAGATCCCAATTATCTAAAAATCTAAAACCCTGCTCCATGCACCAACTCCTCAGCCACGCATTCAACTGCCATCTCCTCCAGTTCTTACCATCTCTGTCACGTAGCACTGGCAGCAATCCTGAGAACGTCACCCTTGAGGTCCTGTTCTTTAGCCTTTGCCTAATTCCCGAAACTCACACTTCAGGACCTCATCCCTCTTCCTGCTTATGTCATTGGTCCCAACATGTATCACGACTTCTGGTTGCTTTCCCTCTCATACCAGGATGTCGTGCACCCGGTCAGAGACATCCCGGACCCTGGCACCCGGGAGGCAACAAACCATGCGGGTGTCCTTCTCACGTCCACAAAATCTCCTGTCTGCTCCCCTGACTATAGAGTCTCCAATTACGACAGCTCTCCTCTTCTCTGTCCCACCCTTCTGCACCACAGGGTCAGACGCAGTGCCGGAGGCCCTGCCGCCATGGCTCACACCTGGTCGGTCGTCCCCGCCAACAGTATCCAGGATGGTAAACTTATTATTCAGGGGAATGGCTACAGGGGTGCTCTGCACTACCTGTCTGCTCACCTTCACTTTCCCCCCTCTGACTGTCACCCAAGGACCTGCTTCCGACAGCCTAGGTGTGACTACCTCCCTGTAGCTCTCATTTATGACTGCCTCATTCTCCCTTATGAGTCAAAGGTCATCCAGCTGCAGCTCCAGATTCCTTACACGGTCTTCCAGATCGCCCAGCCGTATGCACTTCTGGCAGATGTGACCCTGCAGGAGAGGGGCATTCCCCCAAGACTGCCACATCTCACATGAGAGGCACATCACCATCTCAGGAGACATTGTAAAAACTAACTGGGAACTAGCTCGTCCTCCGCCGCTTCTCGTCAAAGCCTCAAAGCTCCACTCCTTCATTGGCCCACTCACGCACTGGCCGCTTTCCACAGTGGTTTGCCATTGCCTTCTGCCAGGTGAGTTTCCCAAGAGATCACCAGCTTGTAACCCAGCACAGATGGAAAGCATGCAGGGAAGCTGGCTGGATTCGAACTCGGGACCTTTCGTCCCGAAGTCCGGCGCTGATGCCACTACGCCACCAGCCGGGTCCAGTTAGCGGACGACTTCCTCCCACGCCGCTCTGACATAGTGGGAAATTGTGTACAAAGCAAGTTACAGCAGTGGTTTGCTATTGCCTTCTGCGTCTGAGTTTTTCCAAAGAGATCATCAGCTCTTAACCCAGCACGGATGAAAAGCGTGCAGGGGAGCCAGCCGGACCTCTTGCCAGCAGTCCAGCACTGATGCCACTATGCCACCAACCGGGTACTGAGCAATATCTTAGTTAAAAGTCATTATTTCTAGCAACAGACTGATTAAAGGCACAAACCTTTAAGACTTAGACCTTTATATCGTAAGACAGATTAAATGCTGTCTTCAAACAAAACAATGTTTATTCAACATAAGAATACAAGAGATAGGTATGAAATAGGTGAAATTGCTCAACTTCACTCGGTTAAGCATTTATCTTATCCACTTTTCAAACCATCTTTCAGATCCTCCAAGTCCCATATTTCCAAACCTCCATCAGTTTCAGTCATGAACATTCCCAATGACTAGAAATCCATTGACCACTGAAGTATAGAATTCTGAAAGAGTTATAATCTTCAGTGAAAACATTTCCAGTCACCCCAGTCTTCAACACTGAACCCCATACCCTGAAACAACCTATCAGCAGATTCCTCTCCAATTTCTCTCTGCTTCTTCGGAATAGTATGTTTTCTCAATTTTAGCTCCAATGAATAGGGGACAATTCAACAAAAATCATTCTTGTGAAATAACACACCACCTTCAGGACAAGAATTTCAAAACAGAGCACATTACTCCAGTTTCAGTTTCACCAAAGTCCTATACAACTGAAGTATGGCTTTCTTACAGTATGAAAACCCCCATGTGTAAGATCAATTAACTACACCAAATCAAATGCTTTGTGAGGGAACAAGGGCGGTAGTTGGTGACTAATTTCCTTTCAGCAGTATTTATCACAGTTGTCTATCAGTATTGGAATGTTTTACATTGTTCCCTCCACCTGACTTCCTTGAGGAGGGCTAACCCATCTTTAGCTCAATGACATAACACAACGGTCCCCAACCACCGGGCCATGGACTGGTACCGGGCCGCGAGGAAACGATATGATTTGGCGATATGAGTCAGCTGCACCCTTCCTCATTCCCTGTCACGCCCTGCTGAGCTTGAACACACGCGAGGTCATTACCTACGTGTCATCCATGTCAGCACGGGAAGAAGATCAACTCCTCAAGCTTGAAAATGATGGTGGGCTGAAAAGTATGTTTAACTTAACATCTTGCTGGCATTCTGGATCAAAGTCAAGGCGAGATATCCTGAGAAAGCCAGGAAAGCACTGAAAACATTGCTTCCATTTCCAACATATCTCCGCAATGAATGCAACGAAAACTAAATTGCGGAATAGACTGCACATGAGGAACCCCCTTCGAGTATCGCTGTCTCCCATCACCCTTCAATGGCACTGTCTTGTTGCAGGAAAACAAGCCCAGGGCTCCCACTGATTCAGCGATATTGGTGTGTTGCAATGATTTGATATGTTCAAACGGGTAAAATATATGCTGTGTGTTTAATATCCAAACGTTACTTAAAATGTTAGGATGCTATTGACTTATAAGTGACATATACAGTAATTGACTTATCACTTTATTCATGCGAGGAAAACATGCGCTGTGTTTAATATTAAATTCGTTAGATAAACCCTTTTAGAAATGAAATTAAGTGTATTAGCCACTAAAAAGTGACTTATAGTTGACTGATATTCTATATTCCGGTCTTGACTAACACCCCCTCACTCCCCAAATAGAATCGCCATAAACGATTTGTAGGAAAAAAATCGGCACGTACACGCATGTGCACACAGGTGCCCGCGCAAGGCTTCATGGTAATTGTAGTCTTCTCGGGGTAAACACAACGTATTTGATGGTACTCTTGGCCATTGGCAACCCAACCCCCCCCCCCCCCCCGGTCGGCCGGTCCACGATGCAAAATAGGTTGGGGACCCCTGACGTAACAGCATTGTAGCTGGGTCACATAACCTGAAAAACATTCATCTTGTCAGCTTTATCAGTTCAATTGCCTTTCCCTTTGCCAACATATATATTCTTCTGCATTTCAGGCTTTGAGGCACCAATATGACACCTCTGGAACTTAGCAGGCCAGGTAACTTCTATGGAATAGAGTAAGTAGACTAAGTTTCGGGCCGAGGCCCTTCATCAAGGCAGGAAAGCAAGGCGAGAAGTCAGAATAAGAAGCTGGAGGGAGGGGAAGAAAAAGTACCAAGTGGTAGGTGATAACTGGAAGAGCGGAAGGGGGTGATGTAAAGAGCAGGGAAGCTGATTGATGAATGACATAAAGGGCTGGAAAAAGGGGAATCTGTTAAGAAAGGACAGAAGACCACGGAAAAAAGGAAGGGGGAGGAGCACCAGATGGAGGTGATGGGCAGGTAGGAAAAGAAGGTGTGAGAGGGAAACAAGGATGGAGAATGGTGAAGTGGGGGGGGGGTAATTTCTAGAAGTTCAAGAAATTGATACTCATGCCATCACGTTGAAGGCTAGCCAGACAGAATATAAGGTGTTGCTCCTCCATCCTGAGTGTGGCCTCATCGTGGCAGTACAGAAGGTCATGGAATGATATGTTGGAATGGAAATGCGAAGTAGGATCTCTCTCCCTTCTCTCACCTCTCCTGATCCCTCTGTATCCATCTCTGGAGACAGTCTATCTACTGATATATTTTATAAATTTGCTGATTGTCACAGCAATCTGGACTATTATTTAAAGGGGGATAGAATATAAAACCAAGGAGAGAATGCTGGGTTGTATAAGATACTAGTCAACCTGCTCTTGGAGCATTGTCAATAATCTTGGGCCTCATATCTCAAAAAGGATATGTTATCATTGGAGAGAGTCCAGAGGAGGTTCACAAGGATGATTCTGGGAATAAAAGGGTTAATATATGAGGAGTGTTTGGCAGCTTTGGGGCTGTACTCACCAGAATTTAGAAGAATGTGTTGGGAGGAGGGGGATCTCATTGAAACCTACCGAATGTTGAAAGGACTAGACAAGGCTGATGCGGAAAGGATTTGGAGGCAGTACAGAGGAGGTTCACCAGATTGATTCCAGTGATGAGGGGGTTAGATTACGAAGAGAGATTGAGTTGCATGGGACTGTACTCACTGGAATTCAGAAGAATGAGAGGAGATCTTATAGAAACATATAAAACTATGAAAGGGATAAGAGAAAGGGAGGAAAGTTGTTTCCACTGGTAGTTGAGAAAAGAGCTAGGGGACATAGCCTCAAGATTCTGGGGAGTAGATTTAAGACAGAGATGAGGAGGAACTGTTTTTCCTCGAGAGTGGTTGAATCTGTGGAATTCTCTGCCCAATAAACCAGTGGAGGCTACCTCATTAAACATATTTAAGACAAGGTTGGATAAATTTTTGCATAGTAGCGGAATTAAAGGCTATGGGGAAAAGGCAGGTAGGTGGAGATGAGTCCATGGCCAGATCAGACATGAGCTTATTGAATGGTGGAGCAGGCTCAACAGGCCAGATGGCCTACTGCTCCTATTTCTTATGTTTTATGTTTTATGTAGGATGTTTCCTGTGGTGGGGGTATCAGAACTGGCCTCAAGATTGAGGGCGACCTTTTAAAACAGAGATAAGGAGGAATTTTTTTCAGCCAGAGTAGAGAATCTGTGGATTGGTCTGACAGAGACTGGTGGAGACAGAGTCCGTAGATATATTTAAAGCAGAAGTTGACAATTTCCTGATTGCTCAGGGCATCAAAGGATATGGCAAGAAGGCAGGCAAATGGGGTTGAGTGAGATCCGAGATCAGCCATAATGGAATAGTGGCACAAGGTTTGATGGGCTGAATGGCTTAATTCTGCTCCTATATCTTATGGACTTATTTCTCTTCCCACCCTGCTACTTCCAGAAGTGCCTACTCCAAGGGAGAGTAGCAACAGTACTCTCTAGTACAGTAGACAATTTCTCTTACTGTGGACTGATGAACACTCTGAGGAATTGGGGATATAAAAACATCATTTTGAACTTATGTAACCACTGGCTAAAAGAATAATTGGGACTGAATAGGAATTTTTGAACTGAAGTAAACTCTATGTCTTCAGCAGCTAGCTAAGACAGGCTCATTACCAGATCTCCTCGGCTTGCAGAGAGACATTGAGAGTTTGATAACATTGTACATTGCACCAGTTCAAATGACATCTTGCAACAGTAATGTATGGGGCTTACTATGTATAAACATATGGCTGTAACCAGAGAGAGTGGGTCCACTTGTCGGATGGTGGCAGTACTTATGTGCCTTCCCTCTGACAACTGGGTCTCAAACTCCTGCAGGAGGGTGCGCAATAAACTGTTGTAACTATAAGAAGCTGGTCTCCCGAGTTTTATTCAGATTCAATTTTAACAACTCAGGTCTCTAGAAATGCTTTTGCAGGCTTTTCCATCTTCATGCATCTCTACAATTCTTCTTCTAAGGTCATCTGAAAGTTGCTTAGATCAAGGCATGGTGCACATAAACAGATCCTTCTTGGGAAGAGCAGACTTTGTGTGTGTTTTTTTTATATAGGGTAGGGCACCTCTACAACCCACACCTCCAAAATCACCTCATTGACCTGAGTCCAAATAGCTTTTGTAGAAGGCATTACCCCAGAGATTCACATACTTTTTCCAACAAATACATGTAATATTGGATCATTTTTCTCAATAAATAAATGAACAAGTATAATGTGTTATTTATTTAATTGGGGTCTCTTTATCTAGTTTTAGGGCTTACGTGACGTTCTGATCACTCACATTTAGGTCATATTTATGCAGAAACAGAAAATTCTACAGGGTTCACCATCTTTCTATCATTTGTAAATTAACAAATAATAAATATTCCAGAAGACTGACTTAATTACAACACAAGTTAAAAAGTAAACAGCATAACACTACTGGCACTTCATAAGTGATAAAACCTCGGTGATGGCAGAGAATTCAGTAGTCCGACAGCCTAGGGAAGGGAGTTGTTTCCGATCTTAACAGTCCTTGTCCTAATGCTTTGGTAGCTCCTGCCTGATGGTGGGTGGGTGGGGGGGGGGGCGGGTTAAAGAGATTGTGGGACAGTTCTTACTATTCCACACAACTTAAAGTATCTCGATTTTGAATTTATTTCACATTGTGAATATCCTTCTTATATACTCTTTTGGATATTGCTAGCGTGGATGACCTATCAGAACACAGCAGCAAGAGCCAGGCCAGTGGCACTGTTGCAGGCTCTGAGGCTCAGCAGGGAAGTGTAAGGTCAGGTAGAGCAAAAGCGATAGGAGTCTTGATAGTGGCGGGGGGGCGGGGGGAGAACAGGATATTCTGTAACTGTGAAAAATACAGAAGGATTGTGTGTTGCCTCCCTGGTGCAAGAGTCAAGGATGCTTCAGAATATTTTCATGAGGGAGGGTGAGCAGCCAGAGGTAGAGGTCATGGTGCACATCAGCACTGATGACAGAAGTAGAAAGGGGGAAATGGGCCTATGCAATGAGTATAGGGACTCAGGGAAGAGGATGAAGAGCAGAACTTCCAAGGTAGTAATTACTCCCAGTGCCATGTACCAGTGTCAGAGCAGGGATATGATGATAGCACAGATAAATGAGTGGCTGAGAAAGTACAGTCGGCCCTCCTTATCCGCGAGTTCTACATGCGCGAATTCAACCAACCGCTAATCGAGAAAACCCGGAAGTGCTCTTCCAGCACTTTTTGTTCGAACATATACAGACTTTTTTTTCTTGTCATTATTCCCTGGAACAATGCAGTATAATAACTATTTTACATAGCATTTACATTGTATTAGGTATTATAAGTTATCTAGAGATGATTTAAAGTATACGGGAGGATGTGCGTAGGTTATCGTGGATCGGGATCGAAAAAAAAGTTCTCTTACTAAGCAAGTCGGAACAGGTACATCCGATATTATTTAGCGTCAGTTAGTCAAACGTTTGTCTTAGTATATAGTACCTATTTTACCTTTCTATGTATATAAAACACTTAAGAAACCTATGTTTCAGCGCCGGGCTTGGGAACGTAAATTCCTGAGTTCGGTCCAGTGACAGATCGCTCCCAAGCGCACTCTCCATCCGTGCCGGGTTGATGTGAAGGATCAAAAGCCCAAAACCCCAAAACCCAATAATTAAACCACTGCGTTGCTTAGTAATAATTGTAGCTTTCATCGGGGCAGGCCTTTCTCACGCTTAGGAGGCATAGTTAAATATTTCAAGCACAAAATCACTGCACTGTAGGTAAAACCAACAAAAGTTTAAGATCGCGCATCCACACCTTGCCAAAACCAATGTGATAGTGGCAGGTGTGAAATTGTGAGGCGCACGCACCTGACTTGTACTGGCGGGAAAGCGGTGCTTCTCATCCCAACAGTGAAGCTGTGAAGCATGCGCACGACTTGTATTGGCGGGAAGGCAGTGCTCCTCGCATAACTGTGAATTTTGAATGCATATAACGAGACGTTGATAGAAATAGGTTCCTCGCATAACTGTAAATCTGCACAGTCTGAAGACGCATATAACGAGGATAGGGTGTAGTTTCAAAAGGGCAGGCAGGTAGACAGAGGGGGTGGGGTGACTGTTGGTAAAAGATTAAATCAAATCCTTAGAAAGAGGTGACATATGATCGGAAGATGTAGAATCCTTGAGAGTAGAGTTAAGAAACTGCAAGGGTAAAAAGACATTGATGGGAGTTATATACAGGCCTAAGAACAGTAGCCAGGATGTGGAATATAAATGAGAATGGGAGATGGAAAAGACGTCAAAAGGGCAATGTTATGATAGTCATGGGGGATTCCAACATGCAGGCAGATTGGGGAAAATCAGGTTGGTGCTGGATCCCAAGAGAGAGAATGGGTAGAATGCCTAAAGATTGCTTTTTAGAGCAGCTTGTGGTTGAGCCCATGAGAGAAAAGGCAATTCTGGATTCAATGCTGTGTAATGAACCAGAGTTGATTAGGGAGCTGAAGGTAAAGGAACCCTTAAGGGAACATTGATCACAATGTGACAGAATTCACACTGAAATTTGAGAGGGAGAAGATAAAGTCAGATGTAAGGGTATTGCAGTGGAGTAATGGGAATTGCAGATACTTTAGAGCACAGCTGTCCAAAGTTGATTGGAATGGGACATTAGCAGGGATGACAGCAGAACAGCAATGGCTGTAGTTTTTTGGGAGCATTTTGTAAGGCACAGGATAGATACATCACAAAGATAGAGAAGTATTCAAAAGAGAGGATGAGTCAATGGTGGCTGACAAAGCAAGTCAAAGACAACATAAAAGGAAAAGACATAGTCTCAAAGGACTTAGATAGATTAGGAGAATGGGCAAAGAAGTGGCAGATGGAAAGTAGTGTAGGGAAGTGTACGGTCATGCACGTTTGCAGAAGAAATAAAGTCATTGACGAATTTTTAAACAGAGAAAATTCAAAGATCAGAACTGCAAAGGGACTTGGAAATCCCTGTGCAGAATTCCCTATAGGTTAACTTACAGGTTGAGACAGTGATTAGGAAGGCAAAGACAATGTTAGCATTGATTCCAAGAGGACTAGAATATAAAGAGCCAAGATGTAATAATGCTGATGCTATCTAAGGCATTCGTCAGACTGCACTTGGTTTAATTGTTGGCAATTTTGGGCTCATTATCTAACAAAAGATGCATTAGCATTGGAGGGTCCAGAGGAGGCTCACAAGAATGATTCAGGGAATGAAAGAGGTAATGTTTTTGGTGGCTCTGGGCCTGTACTTGCTGGAGATTATAAGAATGGTGGGCGGGGGGGGGGGAGAATCTCATTGAAACCTATCGAATACTGCAACGATAGAGTGGATGTGAAGAGGGTGTCTCCACGAGTGGGTGATTCTAGGACAGAAGACACTGCCTCAGAAAACAGGGATGTCCATTTAGAACAGCGATAAGCAGGAAATCCTTTAGCCAGGAGGTGGTGAATCTGTGGAATTCATTGCCATGGGCAGTTGTGGAGATCAAGTCATTCGGTATATTTAAAGTGATGGGTTCTTAATTAATTAGGGTTTCAAAAGTTATGGAGAGAAGGCAAAAGAGTGGGGTGGAGAGGGATAATAAATCAGCCCTAATGGAATTCTAGAATAGACTCAATGGGCTGAATGGCCTAATTCTGCACTTGCGTGCTATGGTCCTGTTGTTTTATCTGAAAAACCTGATGTAAATTCATCCTCAGGCCTAAAGATCACCATCCCAATATGCACATTTTTATCTTTATTTTATGTACCAGTACACTCAAGACATTTTACACACCTGATATTTACTGCTTTCTCAATTTCAAAGTCATCTTGTTTTCCTTTTCTTCCAAAAGTGAATTGCTTCCTTCTTTCTTCAATTATATCCCATATGTCACCTTCTTGCCCTCCAGTATAACCAGTCCATGTGACTTGGTTTATTTATTTAGAGATACAGCATAGAACAGGCCATTCAAACTGAGCCACACCGCCAAGCAACCCACCTATTCACCACTAGCCAAATCACAGGATGCTTCACAATGACCAATTAACCGCAATGTCTTTGAACTGCGGGAGGAAACCAGAGCATCCAGATGAAATCCACACAGTTCATGCGGAGGACATACAAACTCCACACAGGCAGCGGCGGAATTGAACTCCGAATTCCGAGATGCTCCAAGATATAACAGGGTTGGGCTAACCACTTCAGTACTGTGGCTCTCCAGATGTAGACCCACGAGAAAATCTGTAGATACCGGAAATCCAAAGCAACACACACAAAATGCTGGAGGAACTCAGCAGGCCAGGCAGCATCTATAGAAATGAATCAACAGTCGACATCTGGGCCCGAGACCCTTCTTCAGGACGGTCCTGATGAAGGGTCTCAGCCCAAAACATCGACTGTTAACTCTTTTCCATAGATGCTGCCTGGCCTGCTGAGTTCCTCCAGCATTTTGTGTGCATTGCTCTCTATCGATTGACATCTAGCTTTGTAGTGTTAATCAAGTTAGATGCACTACATTCCATCCTTTCATGGAGAATTAACGGATTGTAAAACAGCTGAGCAGATGCATTATCGCATTTGCTATGTCCACAGCACTTAAGGGCCATTGAATGGACTTCATCAGATGTGTCAGCTTTTAGTTCTACAATTTTCATAAATACTTTGTCAGTGATATCAATAATTTCTCGACATGAATTAAATCCTTCCTTTCTCATTCATTTTAGTACATTTCTTTCTTCTGCTATGAAGAACAACCCTATCTTTGAAAAAAATTTTTTTTGTCTCACCTCTTTCTACAAACATTTGTATGTTCCTCATTACAGCTTTCCCTAGCTCGTTTAAAAGGAGAGCTTCGCAGGTGTTCAGGCTCATTCCAGCAGGAGGAAGCCACAGCAATGAAGTTTCTCACAGGCGGGCGACGCTTGTTTAAAAGTACAGAAGGGGCAAGCGGGACGGCCACTGTCATGGCAGCAATTGTTGGAAGCAGGCCAGTGGCAAGAGAAGGAGGGTCAGGCTTTGGCTCGAAAGAGGCATTGGCTCCAGGCAGTTTCTGTGAAGGTTCTCCTTTTTTCTCTCTTACTGTACCTAGTTTTAATGGTTGTAGTGTGCTCTTCATGCCAGATGTTGGAGCCCTGGGAGACCCAGAGTCTCCCAGGGAACTACATCTGCATGAAGTGCATCCAGCTGCAGCTCCCTGAAGACCATGTAAGGGAGCAGCAGCTGGATAACCTTCGGCTTGTACAGGAGAATGAGGAGATAATGTATCAGAGTTACAAGAAAGTAGTCACCCCTAAGTTGCAGAAAGCAAGTAGCTGGCTGACTGTCAGGAGAAATGGAAATATGAATAGGCATTTAGCACAGAACACACCTGTGGCCATTCCTCTCAATAATAAGTATACTGCTTTGGACACCGTTGTTGGGGATGACCTCCCAGGGGAATGCCACAGAGACTGGGTTACTGGCACCGAAGACAGGTCCATGGTGCAGAAGGGAAAGAGGGAGAAAAGGGGAGCAGTAGTAATAGGGGACTCAATATTCGGAGGAACAGACAGGAGATTCTGAGGACATGAACAAGATGCTCAAATGGTATGTTGCCTCCCTGGTGCCAGGGTCATGGACATCTTGGATCATGTCCACAACACTTTGGAGAGGGAGGGAATGTAACCAGATGTTTTGGTAAATGTTTGTACCAATGACACAGGAAGGAAAAGCAAAGAGGTCCTAAAAATAGAATTCAGAGAGCTAGGTGGAAAGCTGAGAAGCAGGACGCCAGAGTAGTAATTTCTGGATTGCTGCCCGTGCCATATGCCAGTGAGGGTAGAAATGATGTGGCAGATTAATGGCTGAGAAGCTGGTGCAGGGGGCAGGGCCTCAGGTTCTTAGATCATTGAGATCTCTTCCGGGGAGGTATAACCTGTACAAAAGTGAAGGGTTGCACCTGAACCTAAAGGGGACAAACATTCCCACAGGCAGGTTTGTTAGAGCTGTAGGGGAGGATTTGAACTAATTTGGCAAGGGGTGGGAACCAGAGTGAAGGGACTCAGGGTAAGACGGATGGTTAAAAAAAAGCAAATATAGCGTGCAGTCAGACTGTCAGGAAGGGTAGGCAGATGATTGTAGCCAGCAGGGTGAGTATCAGTGTATTAGAGATGCAGAATCAAAAAGGGTAGCAAATGCAGCATTCAAAGTGTTATATTTCAATGCATGGGATATAAGAAATAAGGTGGGTAATCTTGTTGCACGATTACAGATGATCAGGTATGATGTTGTGGCCATCACTGAATCGCAGCTGAAGGATGATTGTAGCTGGGAACTGAATGTCCAAGGTTACACGTTCTAATGGAGGGATAGGAAGGTAGGCAGAGGGGTTTGCGTGGCTCTGCCAGTAAAGAATGGCATCAAATCAATAAAAAGATATGACATAAGATTGGAAGATGCTGAATCCCCATGGGTTGAGTTAAGAAACTGCAAGGGTGAAAGGACCCTGATGGCCTCCAAACAGTAGCTGGGATGTGGACCACAGGTTACAACGGGAAATAGAAAATGCATATCAAAAGGGGAATGTTATGACAAACATGGGAGATTTTAACATGCAGGTCAATTGGGAAAATCAGGTTGGAAATTGATCTCAAGAGAGTGAATTTGTTGAATGCCTGCAAGATGGTTTTTAGAGCATTTTGTCGGTGAGCCTACCAGAGGATCAAATATACTGGATTGGGTGTTATATGATGAACCAGAGGTGATTATGGAGCTTAAGGTAGAAGAACCCTTAGGAGGCAGTGATTGAGTTCAACTTGAAATTTGATAGGGAGAAAATCAAGTCTGATGTAGCAGTATTTCAGTAGAGTGAAGGAAATTAAAGCGGTATGAGAGAGGAGCTGGCCAAAGTAAATTGGAAGGAACTGCTGGCAGGGATGTAAGCAGAGCAGCAATGGTGTGAGTTTCTGAGTAAAATGAGGAAGGTGTAGGATAGATGTATACCAAAAACAAAGAAATACTCAAATGGCAGAACAGTACAACCGTGGCTGACAAGGGAAGTCAAGGCTAATATAAAGCAAAAGAGAGAGCATACAACAACGCAAAAATTTGAGGGAAGACAAAGGATTGGGAAGCTTTTAAAAATTTACATGAGCAACTAAAGCAATCATTAGATGAAATATGAAAGCGAGCTAGCAAACAATATCAAAGTGGATAGTAACAAAATTTTCATGTAAAAAAAAAGAATGATGAGAGTGGATATAGTTCCGCAAGAAAATAAGGCCAGAGAAATAATAAAGGGGGACAAGGAGATGGCAGATGAACTAAATGAGTATTTTGCATCAGTCCTGACTGTGGAAGACACTAGCAGTGTGCTAGATGTTGAAGGTCAGCAAGGAAGAAAAGTGAGTGCAGTTACTCAAAGGGAGAAGGTGCTCAAAAAGCTAAAAGAAGTAAGGGCACACAAATCACCCGGTTCAGAAGAACTGCACCCTAGGGTTCTTCTGAAGGAGGTAGCAGTAGAGATTGCGGTGGCATTAGTAATGATCTTTCAAAACTCATTAGACTCTGGCATGATGCCAGAGGACTGGAAAATTGGAAATGTCACTCCACTCTTTAAGAAAGGAAATTGTAGACCAGTTGGCCTGACCTCAGTGGTTGGGAAGATGTTGGAGTCAATTGTTTAGGATGAGGTTATGGAGTACTCGGTGACACAAGACAAGATAGGAACAGGTCAGCGTGGTTTCCTTAAGGGAAAACCTTGCCTGACAAACCTGTTTGAATTTTTTGAGATTACAGGCAGGATTGATAAAGGAGATACTGTGGATCTTGTATATTTGGACTTCACAAGGCCTTCGACAAGGTGCCACTCATGAGGCTGTTTACCAAGTTAAGGGCCCAAAGTATTGCAGGAAAGTTACTGGCATGGTTAGAGCATTGGCTGACTGGCAGCGAGTGGGAATAAAAGGATCCTTGTCTGGTTGGCTGTCAGTGACTGGCGGTGTTCCACAGGGGTTGGTGTTGGAACCACTTCTTTTCATGCTGTCTATCAATTATTTAGATGACGAAATAGCTGGCTTTGTTGCCAAGTTTTCAGATGATACAAAGATTGGTGGAGGGGGAAGGTAGTGTTGAGGAATCAAGTAGGCTGCAGAAGAACTTAAACGGATTAGGAGAATGGGCAAGAGAGTGGTAAATGAAATGCAATGTTGGAAAATGCATGGTCATGCACTTTGGTGGTAGAAATAAATGTGCAGACTATTTTCTAAACAGGGAGAAAATCCAAAAATCTGAGATGCAAAGGGACTTGGGAGTCCTTGTGCAGAACACCCTAAAGGATAGCTTGCAGATAGGAGTCGGTGGTGAGGAAGGCAAATGCAATGTTAGCATACATTTCAAGAGATCTAGAATACAAGTGCAGGGGTGCGTTGCTGAGACTTTATAAGGCATTGGTGAGGCCGCACCTTGAGTATTGTGAACAGTTCAAGGCTCCTCATCTAAGAAAAGATGTGCTGGCTTTGGAAAGGGTTCAGAGGAGGTTCACACGGATGATTCCAGGAATGAAAGGGTTATCACATGAGGAACTTTTGATAGCTCTGGGTCTGTACTCGCTGGAACTTAGAAGGATGAGGGAGGATCTCATTGAAACCTTTCGAATGTCAAAAGGCCTAGACAGAGTAGATGTGGGAAGGATGGTTCCCAAGGTGGAGGAGTCTAGGACAAGAAGGCACAGCCTCAGAATAGAGGGGTGTCCATTTAAAACAGAGAAGGAGAAATTTCTTTAGCCAGAGGGTGGTAAATTTGTGGAATTTATTACCACAGGCAGCTGTGGAGGCCAGATCATTGGGTGTATTTAAGGCAAAGCTTGATAGGTTCTTGATTGGACATGGTATCAAAGGTTACGGGGAGAAGGTTGGGGAATGGGGCTAAGGAGGGGGAAAAATTGATCCAGCCAGGATTAAATGGTGGAGCAGAATCGATGGGCCAAATGACCTAATTCTATTCCTATGCGTTCTGGTCTAATGGTCTATAAGTGACCAAACTCATTACAATGTTACATATTTTTAGAAGCCTTAAAAATGTCTTTTTGATTTACTCCCATATTTTATCACTCTTGTGCTAAATATTTTGGCCACTCTTGAGCAAATATTAAAACTTTACACTTTTCTTGGCAATATTAGAAGTTTCTGTTAATTTAATAATCTTTTTAGCCACATTTGGATTGCTTTTCTTGTTTGCCAATGCAATAAAAATATAATGAAATAGGAGTAGTCTTGCCACAACTTTTTTTCAAGATGATCAGCCTCAACTCTTCTTCTGTGTCAGATCCCGATATTCTTCAATTCTCCAAACTTTCAAAAATGTATCTACTTCCTCTTTTAATACCCAAAAGTATTTTGTCTCCATCCAGGGTGGGGAATTCAACAGATTTGTCATGCTCATGAGAAGAAAAAGTTGGTCTTGAAATTATAATGCATTCCTTTAAAGACATTCAATCATCTCCTGTTTTACTTAACAACTAATTTCCTAATCAGATTCATATTCAGATCACATGTACATGGAAACATATAGTGAAATGCATCATTTGTGTTAACAACCAACATAACCAAGGATGTACTGAGGGCACCCCACAAGTATCACCTCACATTATGGTGCTAACACAGTGTGCCCACAATGCTTGGCAGAACAACACCAAACATAACAAGCCACAAAGCAACAGCAAAACAAGCCCCTTTCTTCCCTCCCACCCACCAACGCGGGCAATTCACCAACTCCAGGGCAGGCTTCCAATCTCTAGGTTTCAGCTTCGACTTCTGGACTTCCAATCTACTTTAGCCAACCTACCCCTATTGCCCACAGTCAGTCATCACCCTCAAACATAAATATCAAATCTTACTGTAATGAATACTTTGCATCCCTATGAAATTAATAATTACTTATAATTACACAGGGCAAGATTAAAAATAGCACAAAGGGCAATTATAAGGTACGAAAACACAATTAGCTCAAGTGAACTAGCAAATAAGGTAAAGCAATCAGTCAACGTAGATGCAAGAGGAAGGCGATTTTTCAGAATAAAAGAATATATACATTATAACCAGAAAGAAAAATTCACTGACATTCATAGTAACTAAAAAGTTAAGGAAAAACAAAAGAATTGTAATATGTTTATGTGCAGGTTAAAAGATTGCAAAGAATATTAAAAAATCAGCAATGAATGACTGAAAGGTTAATAAAGAAGGAACAACTGGAATACAGTGTAGCCATCACTGCCAAAAAAGTGAGATTTTCTTAGATACTTACAAAAGAAATTTAACAAAATGATTGCTGGTCCTGTAGAAATTGATCTTGCAAATTAATAATGGAAAACAAGGTGGATAAATCTCCAGATTGACTGTATCTTCAGACTTCGTGGGAGGATGGAGAGGAAATAGTGGGTGGCCCCTTCATCATTAGCCTCTAGTGAAATTCCCAAAGACTGGAGGGTAGCTAATGTCATTCCATTGTTTAAGAAGGGTAGCAAGGAACAGCCAGGGAACTACAGGCCAGTCAGTCTGACATCAGTAGTGGGGAATTTGCTGGACGGATTTCTGAAGGGCAGGATCTACCAGCATTTGGATAGCGAGAGTATGATTCGGAGGAGTCAGCATGGTTTTGTGCCCAGGAAGTCGATCTTGGTGAACACTTTAGACTTTTCTGAAGAGGTAACAAAAAAAGAGTAGATGAGGCTAGGGCAGTCGATGTTACCTATTTGGATTTTAGCAAGTCCTTCGACAAGGTCCCAACTGGTAGATTGGTTTGAAAGGTTATGCACCAAGGAATCCAGGGAGAGCTCGTTATAGTGGATTCAAAATTAACTCAGAGGTAGGAAGCAAAGGGTGGTGTTGAAAGTTCTCAAAATGCAGGGCAGTGATGAGTGGTGTTCCGCAGGGTTTGTTGTTGGGAATCTTTGCTATTCATTATTTGTAAGTGACATGAAATTAAGAGGTGATTTTAATAGTGAAGAAAAATTAATCAGAGTACAAGGCAATCTTAATCGGTTAGTTAAGTATGTCAAGGGGTGGCAAATGGATTTCAATACAGTTGTGTGAGGTTAAAATTTTGGAAAGTCAAACAAGCACAGGATGTATACTTTGGTAGGTCACTAGGGAGTGGAATAGAACAAAGGGACATAGAAGTGTAAGTGCATAGTTCATTGTAAGCAATGCCACAGTTAGAAAAGGTGTTGAAGACGACATTTATCATGCTAGTTTTCATCAGTCGGGTCACTGTGTATAGGAGTTAGGACATAATAGTGCAGTTGTACAAGTCAGTTTGGGGTTGCACTTGAAGTGCTGTGTACAATGTGTTTGGTCACGCTGGTACTGGAAAAATGTGGTTAAACTGGAATGAGTGCAGAAAAGATTTATCAGCATGTTGCCAGGACTGGAGAATATGAGTTACAGGTGTCCCCCCACTTTCCGAACGTTCTCCTTACGACATTTCGCTTTTACGAAAGACCCACATTAGTACCTGTTTTCGTTAACTGAAAGAGGATTTTTGCTTTTATGAAAAAAGACGCTTGCTTTAAACTCGCAAACAACAGGAATTCTGCAGATGCTGGAAATTCAAGCAACACACATAAAAGTTGCTGGTGAACGCAGCAGGCCAGGCAGCATCTCTAGGAAGAGGTGCAGTCGACTTTTCAGGCCGAGACCCTTCATCAGGACTAACTGAAGGAAGAGTGAGTAAGGGATTTGAAAGTTGGAGGGAGAGGGGGAGATCCAAAATGATAGGAGAAGACAGGAGGGGGAGGGATGGAGCCAAGAGCTGGACAGGTGATAGGCAAAAGGGATACGAGAGGATCATGGGACAGGAGGTCCAGGAAGAAAGACAAGGAGGTGGGAGGGACCCAGAGGATGGGCAAGGGGTATAGTCAGAGGGACAGAGGGAGAAAAAGGAGAATGAGAGAAAGTATGTGTGTATAAAAATAAGTAACAGATGGGGTACGAGGGGGAGGTGGGGCATTAGCGGAAGTTAGAGAAGTCGATGTTCATGCCATCAGGTTGGAGGCTACCCAGACGGAATATAAGGTGTTGTTCCTCCAACCTGAGTGTGGCTTCATCTTTACAGTAGAGGAGGCCGTGGATAGACATGTCAGAATGGGAATGGAATGTGGAATTAAAATGTGTGGCCACTGGGAGATCCTGCTTTCTCTGGCGGACAGAGCGTAGGTTTTCAGCAAAGCGGTCTCCCAGTCTGCGTCGGGTCTCGCCAATATATAAAAGGCCACATCGGGAGCACCGGACGCAGTATATCACCCCAGCCGACTCACCACATCGGGAGCACCGGACGCAATATATCACCCTAGCCGACTCATGCAGAGCTCGTTGACTTTATTAATTTTGCCTCCAACTTTCACCCTGCCCTCAAGTTTACCTGGTCCATTTCCGACACCTCCCTACCCTTTCTAGATCTTTCTGTTTCTGTCTCTGTCTCTGGAGACAGCTTATCCACTGATGTCTACTATAAGCCTACTGACTCTCACAGCTATCTGGACTATTCCTCTTCTCACCCTGTCTCTTGCAAAAACGCCATCCCCTTCTCGCAATTCCTCCGTCTCCGCCGCATCTGCTCTCAGGATGAGGCTTTTCATTCTAGGACGAGGGAGGTGTCTTCCTTTTTTAAAGAAAGGGGCTTCCCTTCCTCCACTATCAACTCTGCTCTTAAACGCATCTCCCCCATTTCACGTACATCTGCTCTCACTCCATCCTCCTGCCACCCCACTAGGAATAGGGTTCCCCTGGTCCTCACCTACCACCCCACCAGCCTCCGGGTCCAACATATTATTCTCCTAAGCACATCTTTCCCTACCCCCCTCTCTCTGCATTCCACAGGGATCGCTCCCTACGCAACTCCCTTGTCCATTCGTCCCCCCCATCCCTCCCCACTGATCTCCCTCCTGGCACTTATCCGTGTAAGCGGAACAAGTGCTACACATGCCCTTACACTTCCTTCCTTACCACCATTCAGGGCCCCAAACAGTCCTTCCAGGTGAGGCAACACTTCACCTGCGAGTCGGCTGGGGTGATATACTGCGTCCGGTGCTCCTGATGTGGCCTTTTATATATTGGCGAGACCCGACGCAGACTGGGAGACCGCTTTGCTGAACATCTACGCTCTGTCCGCCAGAGAAAGCAGGATCTCCCAGTGGCCACACATTTTAATTCCACATCCCATTCCCATTCTGACATGTCTATCCACAGCCTCCTCTACTGTAAAGATGAAGCCACACTCAGGTTGGAGGAACAACACCTTATATTCCGTCTGGGTAGCCTCCAACCTGATGGCATGAACATCGACTTCTCTAACTTCCACTAGTGCCCCACCTCCCCCTCGTACCCCATCTGTTACTTATTTTTATACACACATTCTTTCTCTCACTCTCCTTTTTCTCCCTCTGTCCTTCTGAATATACCCCTTGCCCATCCTCTGGGTCCCCCCCCCCACCTCCTTGTCTTTCTTCCTGGACCTCCTGTCCCATGATCCTCTCGTATCCCTTTTGCCTATCACCTGTCCAGCTCTTGGCTCCATCCCTCCCCCTCCTGTCTTCTCCTATCATTTTGGATCTCCCCCTCCCCTTCCAACTTTCAAATCCCTTACTCACTCTTCCTTCAGTTAGTCCTGACGAAGGGTCTCGGCCTGAAACGTCGACTGCACCTCTTCCTAGAGATGCTGCCTGGCCTGCTGCGTTCACCAGCAACTTTTATGTGTGTTGCTCGCTTTAAACTTGTGTTTACCCCAAGAAAGACTACCATGACCATGAAGCCTTGCACGGGCAGGTGTGTGCGCATGCATGACGTGTGAATGCGTGTACATGTGTATGCGTGACTTGCATGTACGTGCGAATGCGTGACGTGCCAATTCTTTTTCGACAAATCAATTTTGGCTCAAACTTCCCGATTCTATTAAGTGAAACTACACTGTACATACATTACTTCTACTTTATATAGGCTGTGTATTTATCACATCATTCCTGCTTTTACTATATGTTAGTGTTATTTTAGGTTTTATGTGCTATTTGGTATGATTTGGTAGGTTATTTTTTGGGTCTGGGAACGCTCAAAAAATTTTCCCATATAAATGAATGGTAATTGCTTCTTTGCTTTACGCCATTTCGGCTTACGAACGGTTTCATAGGAAAGCTCTACCTTCGGATAGCGGGGGAAACCTATATAGGGAGAGGCTAGCCACCCTAGGTATTTATTCCCTAGAACATACAAGAATTAGAGGTAATTTTATATAAAAATGTTTACTATTATGATGGACATATGTACGGGGTCTTTCTTTTTTGTTAAATTTAAAATGACTTCTTTGTTATGTTATACTGGGGAATGCTGAGAAAGTCTCTAACTAGATAGTTGCTTGGGTTATTAAAGATAGCAGGGTGCTATTAACCAATGGGTGGTCATGTATCATTTTGTTTTCGGATGATAATGGTGTATCATATGACTGGGGACGGGGTTTTGGCGGGGAGTCGGAGGAGAGACGAGGAGGACGGCGGACGTGCGGAAAGGCTCCGGTCGATCACTCTGGGTGGTCCCGAGCCATGAGTCGACAGGATTCGGGTGGTCGTCCGGAATCGATTAAGCTCCAACGGTTTCGCGCGAATAACTTGGACTTTGATAAGTGTTGGCGCCTTTTTTTTTCCATTACTTCCCTTTCTGTATCGCATTTATATTAATGTCATAGAATTAGTAATACCTATAAAGTGTACTTGTTAAAATCTACTGGGTGTGCTGGCTAATGATTGATGTTTGGGCTTGATTCGGGCGGCAACTGACCCTGTGGGGAGCGTTGAGGCGGGTGCTGGGTGGGATTTCCCCTCGACATATACGAGCCAATATAACTGAACGCTACACATAAATAATTGACTTTTTAGGGTTGAGGAGCACAGATTTAAACTGAGAGGGGAAAGATTTAAAAGGGACCTGAAGAGCAACTTCTTCGCACACCGAGAGTGGCAAACTCATGGCAATGAGCTCAGAGCTGTCAGGACAAGTGATTGAGGCAGGCAGAATAATGTCTTTTGAGAAACCACATATAGGTACACAGAGGGGTGAGGCTGAAAGGGATATGTGCTGAACTCAAATTGAGAACAGTTGAGTGTGCACCACGGTCGGCATGGATTCATTGGCCCAAAGGGCCTGTGTTCATACTACATTGCTCTATAACTCTATAAGGAAATTGTGAATGAATTAAACAAGTATCTTGGATCAGTCTTCACTGGAAGGGATATGCAACATTTCAGAACTGGTCATTTGAAGGGAGAGAAGTAGTTGTTGAATTCCGATCAACTTCATGACAAGGTCTATAAAAAAGTGACCAATGACATCTTTGATACGTTGGCTGCAATTTTCCAAAATTACCTAGATTCATGCAAGCTCCCACTACATTGTAAAACAGCAAATAAAACTGCAAGTTTAACTCCCATCATCAATTTTATTAACATCTACAGCAGGGTGCAGCTTCTATAAAATTCACTGTAAAACTTTGACATGGCAACTCTGAATTTTTTTTACACTACTGAAAGGCCATACAAGTACGCTTTCATTTTCAGATGCACACCCTTTCAATAGAAAATATATCATCCTTTACCATGCTCAAATCCTTCAGCTCACTATCCAAAGGCATGGCACCAAAGATACCAACACATCTGCTTGAGGTATAAATGCTTGCCCCAGATCCCAAAAACAAATGTTTACTATTTAAGAAGTAATAGTGGCACAGTTAGAATAGGATTTTAAAAGGCAGAGCTAATACGAGGGGGCATAATTATAAAGTCATTGGAGAAAAGTATGGGCAGTTGTTAGAGGTAAGCTTCCTACACAGAGAATGGTGGGTGCATGGTACACCCTGCCAGGGGTAGTGCTAGAGGCAAGCACATTAAGGACAATTAAGAAACTTTTACATCGGCGCATGGACACATACACACACATATTGGTGTGCACAAGGATCAGCGCATGTCTCAGGACAATATAATTTATATAAAAAACTTGAATAAAGACAGATGAAATGTGGTTACTGAAAAGAAAAGCAAGTTGAAAAGAGGATGCAGGAGAGAACAAAGGAACAAATGGGTTAAATCACCGGGTAATGAACTGGCCAACAAAAGATAATGTTGAACAATATGAAATTGCTTATTTTAGCAAGAAAAAAATAAAAACCCATTCTCTAAATGGTGAGAGATGTCTGAGATATAGTGAAATGTGACTGTCCTCGTGCAGGATATACAAACAGCTAATGAAGTACAGTACTAGGAAAATTAACAGATATCACCCTTTATTGCAAGGAGAATTGAATAAATACAAGGAGGTTATAATTCAGTAGCAATACCACAGAAGACATCAGAGCTTTGAGCTTGCTCCGAGATTCAATAAAGTTATTAGCTGATCTAAGTTGAGAAATTTGATTTTTTGTGACAGTAGTACAAATTATAAGTTACAATAAATACTACAAAAGAAGAATAGTGAGGTAGTGTTTGTGGGTTCATGAACTATTCAGAAGTCTGATGTCCGATACCTTTAGAGTGGGTCTTCAGGATCTCGCACCTCAATTTCCACCATAACTAGAAATGCACCAGTCTCTGTTTTACATGAACATATTTACTGAACCTTCGCTGTCCTCTGAAGTGGAGAATTCCAAAAGTTCACCACCCTCTGAGTAAAGAAATTTCTCTTTACCACAGTCCTACACAGCCTAAACTTAGTTGAAATTGTGCCTCTGAGGCCCAGATCAATCGTCCTATCTACACATCACTTGCCATGTCCTGCAACAAATACATTTTGAGAAGATCTCTCATTTTGCTAAACTCTAGAGAATACAGTTCCTATCCACTCAATCTCTCTTCATACTGGAAACTCACTATCTTTGGAACCAGTCTCGTACATCTTTGCTGCACTTCCTTTCTAGCAATACAACCTTTCTGATGTAAGAAGGCCAACATTATCTAGAGCACAAGGTTATGTTTGTTTAACTTCCTTGACTTCATAAACAGGAATATTGAGTATAACAATTGAAACATTATGTTGCATCTGTACAAAACAAAAGAATATCGTGTGCAGTTCAGTTCCTCACATTATACATTGTGGCCAGTTTATGAGATACCTCCTGTACCTAATATAGTGGCCACTGACTGCATGTTCATGGTCTTCTGCTGCTGTAGCCCATCCACTTCAAGGTTTGATCGAATTGAATTGAATTGATATGTTACGCATTCAGAGATGTTCTTCTGCACACCACTGCTGTAATGTGTGGTTACTTAAGCTGCTGTCACCTTCCTGTCAGCTTGAACCAGTCTGGCCGTTCTCCTATGAACGCTCTCATTCTGCCCATAGAACTGCCACTAACTGGATGTTTTTTTTAATTTTTCACGTTATTCTCTGTAAACTCTAGCGATTGTTGTGTGTGAAAATTCTAGGAGATCAGCAGTTTCTGAGAAACACAAACCACCAGGTCCAGCATCAACAATCATTTCACAGTCAGTTTCTTCCCCATTCTGATGTTAGGTCTGAACAACCAACTGTCTTGACCATGTCCGCATGTGTTCATGTACTGTGTTGCTGCCACATGATTGGCTGATAAAACATTTGCATTAATGTGTTGATAGGGCATGGTTGAAAGAACACAAAAGAGATTCACCAGCATTCTTCACAGAATTCAGGGCTTTAGTTATAAGGAGAGATTGGACTGGCTGAGACTGTTCTTACAGAAGCAAAGGGTAACATAAGGAGGTTGAGAAAATTATGAGGGGCATAGAGAGGGTAGATAGTCAGTTTTTTTTTAAATCCCCAAAGACAGGTTTAAGCAGAGAGGAGAAAAATTTAAAAGAGATCTGAGGGGCATATTTTGCCACATAGAGAGGAGGTGAATATGTCGAACAAGCTGCCAGAGGAGATGGTAGAAATTGGTACAAGACAATATTTAAGATATTTGGATAGGGAAGGAATAGGGGGATATCGGCTAAATGTAGGAAAATAAGATTAGCAAAATCAAATTTTCCCACATTAGGCATCTTAAACAACATGGTCAAGTTAGGATGAAGGGCCAGTTTCTATGCTGTATCACTATACGCCCATTAAATCACTTGTTAAACTTCTACTTTTAGCACTTATCTACAAGCACAAATGAATCCTGTTGAAGATCAACACCACCAATCACTCAATATTTAATAATAATTTATTTAGAGTACTTTCATACAAATGTTATAGCTCAAAGTACTTTACAATGGGATAAAATGCAAACATGAAAATAAAAGACAAACTGACGTTAGTTTCTTCTGCTTGGTACTGCGCAAGCACTGCCAGACGCCTGTTATAACGCACAGTTGGTGTGAACGGCATTGGAGTTAAATTGTAAAGTAAGCTTTTTTTGACGAGATCCCCTAAATCGATTTGATTGAGTCTATCCTTAAAAATATTAATGTCAGAAATACTGCGCAGGTCTGGCAGCAGAAGATTCCACTCCCTTGTTGATCTTGGGTGGAGGGAGGGTAGAGGGAGTACTGGTAGCAAATCTTATTGAATCTGGAGTTTCCAATATGTGAGGTCCAGTTTGCTGTTGAGTTGAACTGACCCTGTGACGAATTTGGATGTTTGATGGAATGGTGTTGTGAACTTCTTTGAAAATGAAAATTAACCATAGTTTAATACGTTGCTTTTCAAGTGGTTCCCATTGAAGGTTAGGGAGCATGTTGGTGACTCTGGATTTCCTGTTGTAATTGTTTAACACAAAGCGAGCAGCACGGCATTGGATTTTTTCGATGGACTTCTTATTGTTAGCTTGATGGGGATCCCATGTGGCCGCGCAATACTCAACCTTTGGACGGACAAGTGTCTTAAATGTCATGTCCTTGACGGATTTACTACATGAGTGGAGGTTTCTTCTCAGGCTACCCAGCACTTTATTTGCTTTGCCTGTAATCTGATTGATGTGGGATGCCCAGTTAAGATCCTCGCTAATTTCAACACCAAGATATGGGTGGTGGGTGACTGTTTCAAGAATCTGTCCAATCATGTTATATGTCGCGTTGATTGGTTTAACTTTGTGAATGACACGCATAGCATAACGTTTAGATGAGTTGAAGGAATTTTGCCATTGAGACTCCCATTAAAAGGAAGGTTAAATAAATAGGCCTTGAGCTGGCGTTTAAAAGTATCATTGAGTCTGCATCCCCTATAGTTTTAGGTAGTGAGTTCCACAGTTTAGGAGAGTAGCTTGAAAAAGCTGACCTGCCAATCATCTTTTGAAAGAGATTGCTTAAATTTAAGAGACTGGCAAAAGAAGGCCTGAGAGCTTCAGCAGGATCAAAAAAACAAAGCAACACACATCAAAGTTGCTGGTGAACGCAGCAGGCCAGGCAGCATCTCTAGGAAGAGGTGCAGTCGACGTTTCAGGCCGAGACCCTTCGTCAGGACTAACTGAAGGAAGAGTTAGTAAGAGATTTGAAAGTGTGAGGGGGAGGGGGAGATCCAAAATGATAGGAGAAGACAGGAGGGGGAGGGATGGAGCCAAGAGCTGGACAGGTGATTGGCAAAGGGGATATGAGAGGATCATGGGACAGGAGGTCCAGGAAGAAAGACAGCGGGGGGGGGGGACCCAGAGGATGGGCAAGGGGTATAGTCAGAGGGACAGAGGGAGAAAAAGGAGAGTGAGAGAAAGAATGTGTGTATAAAAATAAATAACAGATGGGGTACGAGGGGGAGGTGGGGCATTAGTGGAAGTTAGAGAAGTCGATGTTCATGCGATCAGGTTGGAGGCTACCCAGACGGAATATAAGGTGTTGTTCCTCCAACCTGAGTGTGGCTTCATCTTTACAGTAGAGGAGGCCATGGACAGACAAGTCAGAATGGGAATGGGATGTGGAATTAAAATGTGTGGCCACTGGGAGATCCTGCTTTCTCTGGCGGACAGAGCGTAGGTGTTCAGCAAAGCGGTCTCTCAGTCTGCGTCGGGTCTCGCCAATATATAGAAGGCCACATCGGGAGCACTGGACGCAGTATATCACCCCAGCCGACTCACAGGTGAAGTGTCGCCTCACCTGGAAGGACTGTCTGGGGCCCTGAATGGTGGTAAGGGAGGAAGTGTAAGGGCATATGTAGCACCTCCCCCTCGTACCCCATCCATTATTTATTTTTATACACACATTCTTTCTCTCACTCTCCTTTTTCTCCCTCTGTCCCTCTGACTATACCCCTTGCCCATCCTCTGGGTTCCTCCTCCCCCATCTTTCTTCCCAGACCTCTTGTCCCATGATCCTCTTGTATCCCTTTTGCCAATCACCTGCCCAGCTCTTGGCTCCATCCCTCCCCCTCCTGTCTTCTCCTATCATTTTGGATCTCCCCCTCCCCCTCACACTTTCAAATCTCTTACTAACTCTTCCTTCAGTTAGTCCTGACGAAGGGTCTCAGCCTGAAACGTCGACTGTACCTCTTCCTGGAGATGCTGCCTGGCCTGCTGCGTTCACCAGCAACTTTGATGTGCGTTGCTTGAATTTCCAGCATCTGCAGAATTCCTGTTGTTTGCGTTTTCAAAAAAACAAAAGTGATTCTTTGATGCACTCCATTATCAGATTATTGAGATCTTTAAAAACAAGTATTTAATGAATAATTGGTAACTGGTTTATTACTGCCACATGTAACGAGATAAAGCGAAAGATTTTTTTCTGCATGCCAACCATACAGATCATTCCAAAACATCAAGGTATTTAAAAGAATAGAACAATATAATTATAATAGGAGCAATGAATAGATCTTCTGAACCCGGCCTGCAAAGAGTAGCCACACTGCAGTGTCAAAACTCCAAAAATCTGGCACCCTCAGTACTTAGATGGTGCCAGACTGGCAGATTCTTTGCACTACTGCTTGTAGTAATACTCCAATATATGATTAATTCACCTTTTTTGAAGCTACATAGCAGTGCAGTAACTTTTCCAGTGAAAGGAAGTTTAAAGGGAGTACAGAAAGCAAGGCCATGGTGAACTGAAAAGAAGCATGAGAACTAGGGCTTTGGTGTGTTTCAAGGGAATACAAGAAGCAGGATCCTTTACCCAGATGAAGGAGAGAAAACAGGACCCAAATGAGCCAGACTGACAATAAGCATTTTACCATACTTATTTTCTGACATGTGTATCAAAATGGATGACAGCATATTTTTCACTTTATATTTTCTATATGCCAAGTTTTTGCTCTTGAAACCTTCTTACAACCCTCCTCCCCCGTACAAACACACATAGTTTAATATCATTTTTGCAAATCTGGTGCCCTTGAACATAAATCCTGAAAAGCCAGACACAAGCACTGAATCTTGCAATACCCCAATAGTCACACTGTGCCAACTTAAGAATTTATTCCCACCCTGTTTTCTGTCTAAAAAGTAATTCTTAATCCTTACTTCTACATTACCAACAAAATCTGAGATGGTGACAAGAGGGTATACTGGACCTAGTTGAGTGGCTTTGCAGCAACAACCTTGCACTCAACATCAGTAAGACCATAGACTAATTTTGGATTTCAGAAAGGTTAAGACAAGGGAACACACACCAGCCCTCACAGGCATTAGAAGTGGAGCAAGTGAGCAATCTCAAGTTCCTGGGTGTCAATATCTCTAAAGATCTAACCCGGACCCAACATTAACGATGCAGCTATAAAGGGAAGACAGCAGCTATATTTCATTAGGAGTCTGAGGAGAATTGGTATGTCACCAACAACATTTGCAAATTTCTGCAGATGTATTGCGGAGAGCATTCTAACCGGCTGCATCACCATCTGTCTGGTATGTGTGGGCTACTGCAGAGCATCAAAGTAAGCTGCAGAGAGTTGTAAAATTAGCCGGCTCCATCATGGGCACTAGCCTCTGCGGTATCCAGGCCATCTTCAAGGAGCGATGCCTCAAAAAGGTGGCATCCATCATTAAGGACCCCCTTCACCCAGGACATAACCTCTTTTCTTTGTTACCATCAGGAAGCCTGAAGGCACTCAACGATTCAGGACAGCTTCTTCCACTCCACCTTTTGAATTCTAAATGGACATTGAACCCATGAATAATACCTCTACTTCTTTTTATTATCATTTCCTATTTTTTGCATTACTTATTTAATTTCAACTATTTAATATACACTAAATGTAATTGGGTTTTCTTTTTCTCTCTATTTATCATGTACTGCATTGTACTGCTGCCATAAAGTTAACAAATTTCATGACATACTGGTGATATTAAACCTGATTCTGGTTAACTACCACCAAGTTCCAAACCTCCTTTGCAAGACCTTATTGAAAATACGCTTAGGAATCAATCCAAATACACCACACCAATTGATTCTTTAGCATATTTTTTAGCAGTCATATTTTCAACACTTCTCAATACTTCCATTCCTTCAGTTCCATTTTTTTCTAGACACTTGCTTCTCAAATATACCTTCATTTGCAAAGACTGATGCAAGATAATTGTTCAATTCCTCTTCCATTTCTACATTCCCATCTCTACTCACTGGTCACTTTATTAGGTACAGGAGTAGAACCCAGTG